>NC_091204.1:24311367-24386367 GCF_040958095.1 Procambarus clarkii
TCCTGCCTGCCTGCCTCCTTCCCAGCCTGCCAGCCTGCCTCCTTCCCTGCCTGCCTCCTTCCCAGCCTGCCAGCCTGCCTCCTTCCCAGCCTGCCAGCCTGCCTCCTTCCCAGCCTGCCAGCCTGCCTCCTTCCCTGCCTGCCTCCTTCCCAGCCTGCCAGCCTGCCTCCTTCCCAGCCTGCCTCCTTCCCAGCCTGCCTGCCTCCTTCCCAGCCTGCCAGCCTGCTTCCTTCCCAGCCTGCCTGCCTCCTTCCCAGCCTGCCAGCCTGCTTCCTTCCCAGCCTGCTTCCTTCCCAGCCTGCCTCCTTCCCAGCCTGCCTCCTTCCCAGCCTGCCTCCTTCCCAGCCTGCCAGCCTGCTTCCTTCCCAGCCTGCCTCCTTCCCAGCCTGCCTCCTTCCCAGCCTGCCTCCTTCCCAGCCTGCTTCCTTCCCAGCCTGCCTCCTTCCCAGCCTGCCAGCCAGCCTGCCTGCCAGCCTGCTTCCTTCCCAGCCTGCCTCCTTCCCAACCTGCCTGCCTGCCTCCTTCCCAGCCTGCCAGCCTGCCTCCCCAGCCTGCCAGCCTGCCTCCTTCCCAGCCTGCCAGCCTGCCTCCTTCCCAGCCTGCCAGCCAGCCTGCCAGCCTGCCTCCTTCCCAGCCTGCCAGCCAGCCTGCCAGCCAGCCTGCCTGCCTGCCAGCCTGCTTCCTTTCCAGCCAGCCTGCCTCCCCCCCTGCCATCATGCTAACGGGTAGTGTGTGTTAGGCTTATCTTCGGGAATGAGCCGGTCTCACCCCCACCACCAACAAACCACCCGCCCCCCTACATCCCATCTCTCAAGGTCACGCGGTTCAACCGCGTGACTACCACTCACTCCCTGCCTGCAAGCTAGCCTGCCTGCCTGCCTGCCTGCCTGCCTGTCTGCCTGCCTGTGCCTGCCTGCCTGTGCCTGCCTGCCTGTGCCTGCCAGCCTGCCTTTCCCTCCCTAATTCTCACTACTTCCATCCCTTCCTGCCTACCTCCTAGCATCTCTCCCTACCTCCCCCTCCCTCTTAGCATCTCTCCCTACCTCCTAACATCTCTCCCTACCTCCCCCTCCCTCCTAGCATCTCTCTCTCCCCCTCTCTCACTGATTCTCCCCCCCCCCCCTCATTCATACTGCCTCCCACCTAAACTCCATCGTCCATCCACCCACCAGTCAGCCATCACTGATGCAATGCGTGCATTTGGAGCCAACATGGTGCACAGATGTTTCTTGATTGTGCAGATATGTAAAACAAAAGCACAGAATGAACATTCCAGCCTTATGGCAATTCAAAATAATAGGAATAATAGACCGTGAATCTGTGAAGTCACAGTGGGCAAACTGGACCATCGCCCACCCACCACCACAAGCCGGCGTGACGCTTGGTGGACCCCTTCCTACCCGAACTTTGTTCGGCTAGCATGACTCCCCAACCCCAATCGGGAAACTGGAAGTTTCGGATAACTAAAGTTCGGAAACCAAGTGGTGCTCTGTATAATAGATCTCGTAATAATTTTGCAAAAATAATGGCATTTACTATTTTTAAAAGATTATTAGCAAATTTACAGAAATGGTGCATTCGGAAGACAAAACCGTGGTAGACATGGTTGGAACAAGTTAGGTGAGAGGGTGGTGGAGGCCAAAACCATAATCATAATCATCTGTATCAAACCTTATTACAGGTAAAACCAGTAGGCAGTCTACTGTATTTTATCAAACCGTTATTAGTATAATAGATCTCGTAATAATTTTGCAAAAATAATGGCATTTACTATTTTTAAAAGATTATTAGCAAATTTACAGAAATGGTGCATTCGGAAGACAAAACCGTGGTAGACATGGTTGGAACAAGTTAGGTGAGAGGGTGGTGGAGGCCAAAACCATAATCATAATCATCTGTATCAAACCTTATTACAGGTAAAACCAGTAGGCAGTCTACTGTATTTTATCAAACCGTTATTAGTATAATAGATCTCGTAATAATTTTGCAAAAATAATGGCATTTACTATTTTTAAAAGATTATTAGCAAATTTACAGAAATGGTGCATTCGGAAGACAAAACCGTGGTAGACATGGTTGGAACAAGTTAGGTGAGAGGGTGGTGGAGGCCAAAACCATAATCATAATCATCTGTATCAAACCTTATTACAGGTAAAACCAGTAGGCAGTCTACTGTATTTTATCAAACCGTTATTAGTATAATAGATCTCGTAATAATTTTGCAAAAATAATGGCATTTACTATTTTTAAAAGATTATTAGCAAATTTACAGAAATGGTGCATTCGGAAGACAAAACCGTGGTAGACATGGTTGGAACAAGTTAGGTGAGAGGGTGGTGGAGGCCAAAACCATAATCATAATCATCTGTATCAAACCTTATTACAGGTAAAACCAGTAGGCAGTCTACTGTATTTTATCAAACCGTTATTAGTATAATAGATCTCGTAATAATTTTGCAAAAATAATGGCATTTACTATTTTTAAAAGATTATTAGCAAATTTACAGAAATGGTGCATTCGGAAGACAAAACCGTGGTAGACATGGTTGGAACAAGTTAGGTGAGAGGGTGGTGGAGGCCAAAACCATAATCATAATCATCTGTATCAAACCTTATTACAGGTAAAACCAGTAGGCAGTCTACTGTATTTTATCAAACCGTTATTAGTATAATAGATCTCGTAATAATTTTGCAAAAATAATGGCATTTACTATTTTTAAAAGATTATTAGCAAATTTACAGAAATGGTGCATTCGGAAGACAAAACCGTGGTAGACATGGTTGGAACAAGTTAGGTGAGAGGGTGGTGGAGGCCAAAACCATAATCATAATCATCTGTATCAAACCTTATTACAGGTAAAACCAGTAGGCAGTCTACTGTATTTTATCAAACCGTTATTAGTATAATAGATCTCGTAATAATTTTGCAAAAATAATGGCATTTACTATTTTTAAAAGATTATTAGCAAATTTACAGAAATGGTGCATTCGGAAGACAAAACCGTGGTAGACATGGTTGGAACAAGTTAGGTGAGAGGGTGGTGGAGGCCAAAACCATAATCATAATCATCTGTATCAAACCTTATTACAGGTAAAACCAGTAGGCAGTCTACTGTATTTTATCAAACCGTTATTAGTATAATAGATCTCGTAATAATTTTGCAAAAATAATGGCATTTACTATTTTTAAAAGATTATTAGCAAATTTACAGAAATGGTGCATTCGGAAGACAAAACCGTGGTAGACATGGTTGGAACAAGTTAGGTGAGAGGGTGGTGGAGGCCAAAACCATAATCATAATCATCTGTATCAAACCTTATTACAGGTAAAACCAGTAGGCAGTCTACTGTATTTTATCAAACCGTTATTAGTATAATAGATCTCGTAATAATTTTGCAAAAATAATGGCATTTACTATTTTTAAAAGATTATTAGCAAATTTACAGAAATGGTGCATTCGGAAGACAAAACCGTGGTAGACATGGTTGGAACAAGTTAGGTGAGAGGGTGGTGGAGGCCAAAACCATAATCATAATCATCTGTATCAAACCTTATTACAGGTAAAACCAGTAGGCAGTCTACTGTATTTTATCAAACCGTTATTAGTATAATAGATCTCGTAATAATTTTGCAAAAATAATGGCATTTACTATTTTTAAAAGATTATTAGCAAATTTACAGAAATGGTGCATTCGGAAGACAAAACCGTGGTAGACATGGTTGGAACAAGTTAGGTGAGAGGGTGGTGGAGGCCAAAACCATAATCATAATCATCTGTATCAAACCTTATTACAGGTAAAACCAGTAGGCAGTCTACTGTATTTTATCAAACCGTTATTAGTATAATAGATCTCGTAATAATTTTGCAAAAATAATGGCATTTACTATTTTTAAAAGATTATTAGCAAATTTACAGAAATGGTGCATTCGGAAGACAAAACCGTGGTAGACATGGTTGGAACAAGTTAGGTGAGAGGGTGGTGGAGGCCAAAACCATAATCATAATCATCTGTATCAAACCTTATTACAGGTAAAACCAGTAGGCAGTCTACTGTATTTTATCAAACCGTTATTAGTATAATAGATCTCGTAATAATTTTGCAAAAATAATGGCATTTACTATTTTTAAAAGATTATTAGCAAATTTACAGAAATGGTGCATTCGGAAGACAAAACCGTGGTAGACATGGTTGGAACAAGTTAGGTGAGAGGGTGGTGGAGGCCAAAACCATAATCATAATCATCTGTATCAAACCTTATTACAGGTAAAACCAGTAGGCAGTCTACTGTATTTTATCAAACCGTTATTAGTATAATAGATCTCGTAATAATTTTGCAAAAATAATGGCATTTACTATTTTTAAAAGATTATTAGCAAATTTACAGAAATGGTGCATTCGGAAGACAAAACCGTGGTAGACATGGTTGGAACAAGTTAGGTGAGAGGGTGGTGGAGGCCAAAACCATAATCATAATCATCTGTATCAAACCTTATTACAGGTAAAACCAGTAGGCAGTCTACTGTATTTTATCAAACCGTTATTAGTATAATAGATCTCGTAATAATTTTGCAAAAATAATGGCATTTACTATTTTTAAAAGATTATTAGCAAATTTACAGAAATGGTGCATTCGGAAGACAAAACCGTGGTAGACATGGTTGGAACAAGTTAGGTGAGAGGGTGGTGGAGGCCAAAACCATAATCATAATCATCTGTATCAAACCTTATTACAGGTAAAACCAGTAGGCAGTCTACTGTATTTTATCAAACCGTTATTAGTATAATAGATCTCGTAATAATTTTGCAAAAATAATGGCATTTACTATTTTTAAAAGATTATTAGCAAATTTACAGAAATGGTGCATTCGGAAGACAAAACCGTGGTAGACATGGTTGGAACAAGTTAGGTGAGAGGGTGGTGGAGGCCAAAACCATAATCATAATCATCTGTATCAAACCTTATTACAGGTAAAACCAGTAGGCAGTCTACTGTATTTTATCAAACCGTTATTAGTATAATAGATCTCGTAATAATTTTGCAAAAATAATGGCATTTACTATTTTTAAAAGATTATTAGCAAATTTACAGAAATGGTGCATTCGGAAGACAAAACCGTGGTAGACATGGTTGGAACAAGTTAGGTGAGAGGGTGGTGGAGGCCAAAACCATAATCATAATCATCTGTATCAAACCTTATTACAGGTAAAACCAGTAGGCAGTCTACTGTATTTTATCAAACCGTTATTAGTATAATAGATCTCGTAATAATTTTGCAAAAATAATGGCATTTACTATTTTTAAAAGATTATTAGCAAATTTACAGAAATGGTGCATTCGGAAGACAAAACCGTGGTAGACATGGTTGGAACAAGTTAGGTGAGAGGGTGGTGGAGGCCAAAACCATAATCATAATCATCTGTATCAAACCTTATTACAGGTAAAACCAGTAGGCAGTCTACTGTATTTTATCAAACCGTTATTAGTATAATAGATCTCGTAATAATTTTGCAAAAATAATGGCATTTACTATTTTTAAAAGATTATTAGCAAATTTACAGAAATGGTGCATTCGGAAGACAAAACCGTGGTAGACATGGTTGGAACAAGTTAGGTGAGAGGGTGGTGGAGGCCAAAACCATAATCATAATCATCTGTATCAAACCTTATTACAGGTAAAACCAGTAGGCAGTCTACTGTATTTTATCAAACCGTTATTAGTATAATAGATCTCGTAATAATTTTGCAAAAATAATGGCATTTACTATTTTTAAAAGATTATTAGCAAATTTACAGAAATGGTGCATTCGGAAGACAAAACCGTGGTAGACATGGTTGGAACAAGTTAGGTGAGAGGGTGGTGGAGGCCAAAACCATAATCATAATCATCTGTATCAAACCTTATTACAGGTAAAACCAGTAGGCAGTCTACTGTATTTTATCAAACCGTTATTAGTATAATAGATCTCGTAATAATTTTGCAAAAATAATGGCATTTACTATTTTTAAAAGATTATTAGCAAATTTACAGAAATGGTGCATTCGGAAGACAAAACCGTGGTAGACATGGTTGGAACAAGTTAGGTGAGAGGGTGGTGGAGGCCAAAACCATAATCATAATCATCTGTATCAAACCTTATTACAGGTAAAACCAGTAGGCAGTCTACTGTATTTTATCAAACCGTTATTAGTATAATAGATCTCGTAATAATTTTGCAAAAATAATGGCATTTACTATTTTTAAAAGATTATTAGCAAATTTACAGAAATGGTGCATTCGGAAGACAAAACCGTGGTAGACATGGTTGGAACAAGTTAGGTGAGAGGGTGGTGGAGGCCAAAACCATAATCATAATCATCTGTATCAAACCTTATTACAGGTAAAACCAGTAGGCAGTCTACTGTATTTTATCAAACCGTTATTAGTATAATAGATCTCGTAATAATTTTGCAAAAATAATGGCATTTACTATTTTTAAAAGATTATTAGCAAATTTACAGAAATGGTGCATTCGGAAGACAAAACCGTGGTAGACATGGTTGGAACAAGTTAGGTGAGAGGGTGGTGGAGGCCAAAACCATAATCATAATCATCTGTATCAAACCTTATTACAGGTAAAACCAGTAGGCAGTCTACTGTATTTTATCAAACCGTTATTAGTATAATAGATCTCGTAATAATTTTGCAAAAATAATGGCATTTACTATTTTTAAAAGATTATTAGCAAATTTACAGAAATGGTGCATTCGGAAGACAAAACCGTGGTAGACATGGTTGGAACAAGTTAGGTGAGAGGGTGGTGGAGGCCAAAACCATAATCATAATCATCTGTATCAAACCTTATTACAGGTAAAACCAGTAGGCAGTCTACTGTATTTTATCAAACCGTTATTAGTATAATAGATCTCGTAATAATTTTGCAAAAATAATGGCATTTACTATTTTTAAAAGATTATTAGCAAATTTACAGAAATGGTGCATTCGGAAGACAAAACCGTGGTAGACATGGTTGGAACAAGTTAGGTGAGAGGGTGGTGGAGGCCAAAACCATAATCATAATCATCTGTATCAAACCTTATTACAGGTAAAACCAGTAGGCAGTCTACTGTATTTTATCAAACCGTTATTAGTATAATAGATCTCGTAATAATTTTGCAAAAATAATGGCATTTACTATTTTTAAAAGATTATTAGCAAATTTACAGAAATGGTGCATTCGGAAGACAAAACCGTGGTAGACATGGTTGGAACAAGTTAGGTGAGAGGGTGGTGGAGGCCAAAACCATAATCATAATCATCTGTATCAAACCTTATTACAGGTAAAACCAGTAGGCAGTCTACTGTATTTTATCAAACCGTTATTAGTATAATAGATCTCGTAATAATTTTGCAAAAATAATGGCATTTACTATTTTAAAAGATTATTAGCAAATTTACAGAAATGGTGCATTCGGAAGACAAAACCGTGGTAGACATGGTTGGAACAAGTTAGGTGAGAGGGTGGTGGAGGCCAAAACCATAATCATAATCATCTGTATCAAACCTTATTACAGGTAAAACCAGTAGGCAGTCTTCTGTATTTTATCAAACCGTTATTAGTATAATAGATCTCGTAATAATTTTGCAAAAATAATGGCATTTACTATTTTTAAAAGATTATTAGCAAATTTACAGAAATGGTGCATTCGGAAGACAAAACCAATTTTTCACTTTTGACAATTGAGCACCTGCTACATCCAGATTCTAGGGAGGAAAGGAAGGACGATCTTACTGGATCCCATAGCCTCTCCGAGGCACAAACCAGGCTTTTACATAACCCCCCCCCCTGCACCCGAGCTTTTTAAAATAGTAAATGCCATTATTTTTGCAAAATTATTACGAGATCTATTATACTAATAACGGTAAATAAATAATAAATAGTAAATAAATCAAAATCAGTTACATTATTTTATCTTATTCATAGCATAAATGTTCTCGAAGATTACTAAAAAGAAATTGAATTAGACTACAGCAAATTGGAAAACTTTACCTTGTATCGGTTTCCACCGAGTTTGTTTGGGGCGTTCTTCAACATATCAGCAATACTTGTCTCAACATCTCTTTCAGTTGCATTAGTGTGGGTGTTGATACAGGCTTCTGGAAATTTATAAGAATTAATTAATATATATAATTATAATTCACTTTGCTATTCCCCATTCCACAGTCCTCTCGTCCTTCCCACTTCCCTGTCCCCACATCATCCCCACTATTCCCACTTCCCTGTCCCATCGTCCTCCTTACCATTTTCCCCTCCCCTGTCCTTCTTCCTCCCCCACCATCTCCCATTCACCTGTCCCTTTGTCCTCCCCAGCATTCCCCTGTCCCCACCATCCCCAACTCCCCAGTCCCCTCGTCCTCCCCACCATTACCCTCTCCTCTGTCCCCTCGTCTTCCCCACCATACCCCCCTCTCGTCCTCCCCACCATTCCAAACTACCTCATCCGATGCATTCTATAATGGTCTGATGCTTCCATCAGAAAATTGGGAACATCAAATGATCTGATATTCCCATCACTGAAAAATAAGAACAGCTAAAAAAATGAAATGAAAAAAATAAAAAAATAAACTATACTCATGAAATGAACAGTATGGTAAACAACACAGCTCAATTTCAATGCAATGTCACACAAAATTATTAAATCGAAATGAAAATAAATTGAAATCTATGAAAATTCAAATTATCAATACAATCGGAAATATTGAAATAATATCGCAACATAATATAGTGTGGGTTGCTCTTACGTGCAACAGACGGTGCTGTTTTTCAAAAAAGGCATGGTTTTACCTGTCACAAGTGTGGCATCTATACTTATACTCACGAAATGAACGGTATGGTAAACAACATAGCTCAATTGCAATGCAATGTCACAATAACATTTAATAACAATAATAACAATAACATTTAAATATACTTTAAGATATAATCTAGAAGAAAATAAGAACATTGAAACGGTTCATGAACTCGATTTCAATAAAGGACACTATGGGGAACTTTGAAAAACAGTTAATGAGTATAATTAGACAGACTTGTTGCTAGGCAGAGGAGTAAATAATGAGATATATGGCAAATTTTGCAAAATATACGGCACACAAACATTCATACCCAAACAAAGCAAAATGCTAGGTAAGAACAAAGCAGTTGGCCCGTAGGGGAAAGGAGATACCCACAAGACTGGAATACAAGTCATTAACAAGCACACAAGTACTACACTACACAACAACCGCACTACTACCAGAACTGGACGAATCACTACCAAAACAACACATTGCACATCACTACCAAAACAACACAACACAACACAAGCATTGGCAAAGAATTATAGACCAGTTGCACTAACATCCCACATAATAAAATTATTTGAGAGTGATCAGGAGTCAGATTACTAGTTTTATAGAGACCAATGACCTCCACAATCCAGGCCAACAAGGATTTAGAGCAGTTTCTATGATCGAGCCACTGAGATCTATAAAGAATTCTGATCAAGAAAGAGATCTAGGGGTGGTTTTAGATAGAAAACTATAACCTGAGGATCATATTAAGAACATTCTGCGAGGGGCCTATGCTACACTTTTTAACTTTAGAATTGCTTTTAAATACATAGGTCAAAAAGTTTTAAAAGTTTTAAAAGTTTTTTAAACCTCTCGTGTATCATGAGTGTGTTAAAGCATCAGATGGTGCATTCAGATGATGAATATTACCTAGTTCCTTCATCTGGGAAGAATGAACACATATTGGTGCATTCGGTGAATAAAACTAACTACTGTAGTTTAATTGATCAACAGACTGTATATCATATGCAGACTGTATGTGGATCTGCGGGCCACTCCAAACAACACCCTGGTGGACCAAGCTCCACCAGGGCTAAAGCACAAAGTGATATAGATGTGATAGAGAAACTAGGTCAAATGGAGGAGTAGGTCTGTATATTAAACAGCACCTGACGTGCACAGAGCTACTAAACTCAATGTGGTGGTAGAGTGGTGGGGGGGGGGGGGGGAAACATTGCAGAAAAAAACAAAAATACAATTGGTCAACAAAACAGCATTGTTTAAAATAGAAGACATGGGTTGTCATTTTGGGGGTAAGGTAGGTTACATTGAGTTAATTAGTTAGTACTTAGTTTTTATCTTAAACTGGTTGGGAGAGGTACAGTGTTGCTGTGCTGGTGAAAGAACACCTAAAGGTAAATTAAATAATGATTGCGAATCCACAAGAAGTTGACATAATATCGCTAGAGATCTGCAATCAGGATGATAAACTTTCCTTAAAGAATTTGACAAACACTTGCTGATAGGACATGAAGTAAATGAAATGTATGTCAAGTTTTGTGAAATATATGATAAAAGCACAACAAAATTTGTACCAAAGGAGAGATGCAGAACTAGGAAAAGGGGTTTGTTCAACAGAAATTGCGAGAGGGCCTGAGACCCAAACACACACAAATGGAATCAATATATAGCAAGAGGCCAAACCCCCAAACATACAAGCGATGCAAAGATGCGAGAAACAGCAGCAGCATTAAGGAGAGGGACTTAAGGACCATAAATAAAGTGTGAAAATAAACTCGAGTAAATTTTTTTAACTACTCTCGACAGTGAAGAAAAACAAATATTCAGACGATTTGTGTTAGAATCATTAATCTTACACTTTCGGTCATATTCAACAACACAAATACATACACACACATTCCTGTTGCTGTAGCAAGTGAAGAATTACACACACAGATCACAATAACGTGATGCATCAAATGAACAAATCCACAAGGGCCGTGACGAGGATTCGAACCTGCGTCCGGGAGCATCCCAGACACTGCCTTAATCGACTGAGCTACAACAGGGTAAAAGGGTTGAAACCGAAGTTCTACTGAACTTACTGGATCCCATAGCCTCTCTGAGGCACAAACCAGGCTTTTACACAACCCCCCCCCCCTGCACCCGAGCTATGTCAACAGGCCGTTCTCCCTCTTCGCCCTTCCGAATGCACCATATCAGTAAATTTTTTAATAATCTTTTAAAAATAGTAAATGCCACTATTTTGGCAAAATTATTACGAGATCTATTATTCTATAGAATAATGCATATAAATGCATATATGCATATAAATACAAAACATAAATACAAAACAAGTAAATGTAAATAATTTTACCTTGCACCTAGATCCACCAAGCCTGTATGGCGCGCGTTTCAGTACTTCGGAAATCTAGAACTATCTTGAATCTCTAATCTGCAATGAAACAATACATATTATTGCACTTACCAAAACATGGATGAATGTAGAAAATACAGAACTATTAGCTGAATATCAAATAAATGGATTTAATCTATTTCACACAGATAGATATATTACACCGTGTATATTAGGTAATACCTAACATACACGCCTCCACACACACTACATTTGAAATGTAGTCTCAAAAAGACTACATTTCAACAGCAAAGATTACTCCATAAAAAAATAATTAAATTATTGACCAACATGAGAGAGGGTTAGCCAACATGAGAGGGTTGTGTTGATTGCCTGAAAATATTTAAATTGTGTAATGTATTGAATGGCATTTTTCAAGTTACAACATTTTTTAAATTACTGAACTAGGTTCTAGGCTTTGCTAGGCTTAATTCAATTATTACAGATAAGCCTAACCTAGCCTAGAACCCAGTGGGTTTTCTTCCTATTGGGGAGTGTTGTACATGCCTCGCCTCCACATACACACTAGCACAGCCAGGCCTCGCCTCCACATACACACTAGCACAGCCAGGCCTCGCCTCCACATACACACTAGCACAGCCAGGCCTCGCCTCCACATACACCAGCACTGCCAGGCCTCGCCTCCACATACACCAGCACTGCCAGGCCTCGCCTCCACATACACACTAGCACAGCCAGGCCTCGCCTCCACATACACACTAGCACAGCCAGGCCTCGCCTCCACATACACCAGCACTGCCAGGCCTCGCCTCGCCTCCACATACACCAGCACTGCCAGGCCTCGCCTCCACATTTAAACCAACCAAGCCCACAAATACGTTAACATGGACCAGCATTACACCGTCTAACATACTCTGTCAGATGTAACAACTAAATTTGTGAATTCAAGACCAAATCTATTGTATAACACAGTGTTAGTACGAGAAAAACATTACTTACATTCGAAGCCGTGTTTTAAAATGGCGGCGGTCTTGTACTGACGCTCCAAACTGTGTGTTCGTTTGCGTATGATGAACGTGTGACAATTTACTACAACAATTATTTAATTATTCTTATTCTTTATTTTAATATTTTTAGGGTACATGAAATTTCAAACTTATTTGCACACAATAATATAATTGCATTGTCATAACCTTTATATATTACGGAAAATACGATGACATGAACGAAGTCAAAGTGAAGTTGAAGTCAAAGTCATTCGCCGAACGTATTAGTCATTTTTTTTCTCCCAAACGATAGGGGTAACAAATCCACAGAGAATATAAGTGTACAGTAAAGTCAATTTTATTCAGGAAAGTACATACATAGTTGATTTACAAACATAATGTTGGATTTATAGATAGAGCTAGTGCATACAATACCTAAAGCCACTATAGTAGGCATATAGCATTTCAGGCAACCGGGCAGTATATATGGACCCCTTACTCAAATCTCTGAATATGTTAGATATTAAGTCCCTGCACATACTCTCATGTGTATTTTATATATATAAAACGCTGCACTGTAATGTCAATCCTGACCTTAAAAGCTTCCTAGAAGGTTGTAACAGATCCCATGAGCACCACACCAGAAACAAATACCTATTTGATATTCCAAGAGTACGACTTAGTCAAACTAGAAATGCTTTACAAATCAAGAGACCTCGAATGTGGAATGACCTTCCCAATTATGTTAAAAACTGTACCTCTCCCAACCAGTTTAAGATAAATAAAGATAAATTTATAAGTTAAGAAAATTCCACAAATCAACAACCCTGTTACTGACCCTGTATTTACCCAAGTCTTTCCTAAATCTAAACTTATCCAATTTATACCCATTGTTTCGTGTTCTATCTTGTGTTGACAATTTTAATACCCTATTAATATCCCCTTTGTTATATCTATTCAGGAAATTGTGGTTGATCTCGAACCCATTGATAATGTGACGACTTATACAGAATTTTGTAACTATATCATCAAGATTGTAACCAGCTTAGCTAAATGTAGTGTGGGGTTCAGTCCCTAAGCCCATATATGTGCCTCTCTAACCATTTAGGTTACAGGGCAAAAACATAAAAACAAAGGTAACTGCAGAAGGCCTATTGGCCCATACCAGGCAGCTCCTATCTATAACAGATAAACACTAAGTACTACCTAATTAACTCAATGTAACCTACCAACCTAACCCCCTATCCACCTAACCTATCCACCGCTGCCCACTGGATGGGGGGCGGTGTGCAGGACAAACATATAAATTTTGATACTAGCTCTCCACATATGTCAGTTGCTTAACACTTTAGTGCGCGCGGCGTTCTGGGCGCTCAAGCGTAAACACAAAAAAGTTTATAATCTTTTCACGCTCCTAACCTCAATTCTCAAGCTACGTTTTTCATTTTGGTATCAATGCGTTGGCAATAAAATTCTCTACAAGATCATATGCATAAAATGTCACCGAAGCATTTGGTATCCCACCACGAAGTAAATAAACACGAAGATGACTCGCCGTGACACCCAAACAGGAAGTAAATGTTCATACTCTTTCGTTTGTTGCCAGCCTCACAGTCATCCTACAGCGCTCATTTTGATATCACTGAACTCGCAATAAAATTCCCCACCCAGACATATGCCTATCAATGTCTAATTATGGTATCGGGTGACCCGCACGAGTGTGGGAACTGGGTGAAGCGTTAGCCGTGATTTCAGCAGGGACGACACTGTTGGGATGCAGTGCTTTGAATGTTTATACTTATTTAACTCTCCTGACATTATTTCTGAAGCTACGTATTTCATTTTTATAGCAATGTGTTCGCAATAGAAAGTTCTATAAGAACATGGGTAGAGTTGGCCAACACAGCGTCAAATAAATTTGCGGCGAATAAAATCTTACGCGTGTTTGTACCCGTGAGCGTCAAAAGTTTTTACTTTGCTCATGTTTTTCAAGTTTATACTTGTTTCACACCGTTTTTTTTTTGTATAGTGTTCGGAATAAAATTCCCTACACAGACATATGCATATCAAATACAATTCCTTGGAATTCACAGCTGTAGAGATGACGGAAAACACACAACCGGAACCCGCTCTTGACACTCCAACTCAAACCCGCAACACCCACAAAAAAAGTTTCTCTTGTTTCATGTATACTTACTTTAGTTTTCGTGCTACAGTTCTCATTTAGGTATCAAAATATTCCTAAGAAAATAGACTACAATACTGAAACAATCTAAGACAATTATGTGTACTTACCAAAGCAAAGACGATTGTAGTAAAATAAGTTGAGCATTTTATCTCCACTCCACCTCCTTCAGGTACTGATTCCTGAAGTTGCTCAACAGATGTTCCTAGGTGGAGTGAAGCTGATGTAGGTGGTTATTTCTTGTCCACCCAATACACCCTTTTCCTGTGATAAGTGGTGTAACAAGGTATGACGCAAAGTGGAACATCGCATGTCTTGCACGCTATACCAGTTTCCTTCCTGATACCCGACTTTGAACACACTTCACACCTGCGACGTTTGGGGATTTTTACCAGCTCATGTTTCAATTTATAGTTCAGGCGAGTCTCTGCTATAACAACACGTCGCTGTTGTCTCTTGGTTGGCAATAAACTACTGTCTGAATCGTCGCTCTCACTATTGTTTTCAAACACTAATGTTGAATATGAATTATCTTCATCAGATTCAGCTTCAGCACTAGGTGTAGACGTGAAGAGAGGGCGCCTCACACCCGACGGGCCAGGTGTTGATGGGTCAGCAGCAGGATACACAGGACCAGTGTCATGATTTATGTCTGGAGCATGAACTAGATGTGGAGATGGTGTAGTTGTTGCAGGCCACTCTGCCTTGTCAAATTTCAATAAAGACCAAATAGCAACTTCATGGAACTAGAGCAGAGTTAGTTTCCTTCGATCATCTGTGTTGGCCTTGTACAATGCATGTACAATGCATTGAGTAAAGACCAAATAGCAACTTCATGGAACTAGAGCAGAGTTAGTTTCCTTCGATCATCTGTGTTGGCCTTGTACAATGCAACCACAAGTTGACATTGAATGTGAATTAACAATGAGACAAGTAAGATTTATACTAATACATTTATACTAACTCTGTTGAGCGTTGACCATTTATACATCAAATCTGTTGATGTGAGCACTTTAGTTTAGTCTGCCGTTTAAAGAAAAAAAGAGCATATCAATGGTATATCACAGAAAACGAATTTATCATAAACTCGTGTATTTGTCTTATCATATTGAACTGCATTCATATTTTTAATATATAACAATATGAATATACAAATTTCTGTAAATCCCCTACCTTGTTGGAATCTGTGGAAATGAATGAGCAAATGTGCTGGCTGAAGGCGCTGAAGGAAACCACATTGGTTTCATTTTGGATACAAATGTCCATGGAAATTCAAATGGAAACTAATTATATAGTTGAACCTGCAGAGACGAGTTTAAGAATCTGTGTTGAGAGTGATGGACACAGCCTTCACAATTATACTTCAGAGAATGTAAACATCTAAGAGTCATTAGAAATATGTGTAGAATAATAAACCCTACATTGTTTGAGTTAGGGAAAACACCATTTGTGATATATAGATACTATAGCTGTTCCTAAAGATTCACCCTTTTTTGCACCAGCAAGATAACATATAAGATTTTAAGAGTTGACGAATGTTAATATTCTTGTTTGATAAACTGTGAACTTGAGACATAGTTAATAAGAACATATTAACACAACAAAATGTTTTCATAATCTTTAACACCACTTTCCAGCAACTTATATAATTTATATAAATTATTTTAGAGAATAATACATAAATTATATATTTAAACATGATATAGTGTTTAGTGGAATGTATAAGGAGTCAAATTGTGTTAAAAAGAGCAATTTTTAGAAAATTTGGAAAAATACTTTTTTCTGTTCAAATTATAACTAAATGGATTTTAAAGGTTTCACTCAGCCAATATATATCATTCACAATTTATTAATGAATTTTACAAAAAAACACCATAAATTTTATATTTAAACATGTAAAAACTATTTGTTTTACATTTGGAAGAAAATAATTGTAGAAAAACAATTTATAATTAAACCTTTGTGTTTGGATTTTTTGAGTAAAAGTTTCTCAAAGGCTTTCCTGCACCATTCTCAATGCAAATCATTCCCACACCTATGGCAAGAGATAGGCGAACGTTGTGTAGATGATTTGTGTTTGCTGGGATGAGAGGGGGAGCAGGAGAGAGGGAGAGCAGGAGAGAGGGGGAGCAGGAGAGAGGGAGAGCATGAGAGAGGGTGAGCATGAGAGAGAGGGCGGAAGCATGAGAGATTAGGCGCAAGAGAGAGGGAGAGCATGAGAGAGGGGGAGCATTAGAGAGAGGGAGCAGAAGAGAGGGGGAGCATGATAGAGAAGGAGCATGAGAGAGGGGGAGCATAGGAGAGGGGGAGCATGAAAGAGGGAGAGCAGGAGAGAGAGGGAGCAGAAGAGGGGGGAGCATGATAGAGGAGGAGCATGAGAGAAAGGGGGAGCAGGAGAGAGGGGGAACATGGGAGAGGGGGAGCATGAAAGAGGGAGAGCAGGAGAGAGGGGGAGCAGGAGAGAGGGGAAGCATGAGGGAGGGAGAGCATGAGAGAGAAGGAGCATGAAAGAGGGAGAACATAGGAAAGGGGGAGCATGAGAGAGGGGGAGCATGAGAGATGGGGAGCAGAAGAGAGGGGAGCATGATAGAGGAGGAGCATGAGAGAGGGGGAGCAGGAGAGAGGGGGAGCATGGGAGAGGGGGAGCATAAAATAAAGAGCAGGAGAGAGGGGGAGCCGGAGAGAGGGAGAGCATGAGAGAGGGAGAGCCTGAGAGAGGCAGAGCATAAGGGAGGGAGAGCATGAGAGAGGGAAAACATGATAGAGGGGGAGCATGAGAGGCGGAGAGCATGAGAGGGGGAGAGCAAGAAAGGGGGAGAGCATGAGAGGGGGAGATTGTGAATGAGGGAGAGCATGAGAGGGGGAGATTGTGAAGGAGGGAGAGCATGAGTGAGGGGGAGCATAAGAGAGGTAGAGCATGAGTGAGGGAGAGCAGGAGAGAGGGGGAGCAGGAGAGAGGGAGAGTATGAGAGAAGGGGGAGCAAGAGAGGGGGAGAGCAGGAGAGAGGGGGAGCAGGAGAGATGGGGAGCATGAGAGAGGGGGAGCATTGGCGAGGGGGAGCAGGAGAGAGGGGGAGCATGAGAGAGGGAAAGCAGAAGAGAGGGGAGCATGAGAGAGGGGGAGCAGAAGAGAGGGGGAGCATGATAGAGGAGGAGCATGAGAGAGGGTGAGAAGGAGAAAAGGGGAGCATGAGAGACGGGAAGCATGAGAGAGGGGGAGCATGAGAGATGGGGAGCAGGAGAGAGGGAGAGCATGGAAGTGGGGGGAGCATGAAAGAGAGAGAGCAGGAGAGAAGGGGAGCATGATAGAGAAGGAGCATGAGAGAGGGAGAGCACGAGGGATGGAAAGCATAAGAAAGGGGCAGCATGAGAGAGGGAGAGCATGAGAAAGGAGGAGCATGAGGGACGGAGAGCACGAGAGAGTGGGAGGATACGAGAGGGGAAGCATGAGAGAGGGTGAGCATGAGAGAGAGGGGAAGCATGAGAGATTGGGAGCAAGAGAGAGGTACAGCATGAGGGAGGGAGAGCATGAGAGATTGGGAGCATGAGGAAGGGATGCATGATTGAAGGAGGGCATGAGAGAGGGGAGCATGAAAAAAAGGGAGCAGTAGAGAGGAAGAGCATGAGAGAGGGAGAGCATGAGGGAGGCAGAGCATGAGAGATGGGGAGCATGAGAGAAAAGGAGCATGAAAAAGGGAGAACATAAGAGAGGGGGAGCATGAGAGAGTGAGAGCATGAGAAAGGGAGAGTAGGAGAGAGGGGGAGCATGAAAGAAGGAGAGCATTAGATAGGGAGAACATGAGAGAAGGCGAGCATGAGAGAGGGAGAGCATTAGGGAGGGAGAGCATGAGAGAGGGAGAACATGATAGAGGGGGGAGCATGGGAGAGGGGAGAGCATGGGAAGGGGAGAGCGTGAAGGAGGGAGAGCAAGAGTGAGGGGGAGCATGAGAGAAGGAAAGCAGGAGAGAGGGGGAGCGGGAGAGAATGAGAGAGGGGGAGCGGGAGAGAATGAGAGAGGGGGAGCGGGAGAGAATGAGAGAGGGGGAGCGGGAGAGAATGAGAGAGGGGGAGCATGAGAGAGGGGGAGCATGAAAGAAGGGGAGCAGAAGAGAGGGGGAGTATGATAGAGGGAGAGCAGAAGAGAGGGGGGAGCACGAGGGAGAGGGAGCATGAGAGAGGAGCATGAGAGAGGGGGAGCAGAAGAGAGAGGGAGCATGATAGAGGAGGAGCATGAGAGAGGGGGAGCAGGAGAGAGGGGGAGCATGGGAGAGGGGCAGCATGAAAGAGGGAGAGCAGGAGAGAGAGAGAGCATGAGAGAGGGAGAGCATGAGAGAGGAGGAGCATAAAGGGCGGAGAGCACGAGAGAGTGGGAGCATAGGAGAGGGGAAGCATGAGACAGGGTGAGCATGAGAGAGAGGGGAAGCATGAGAGATTGGGAGCAAGAGAGAGGTAGAGCATGAGGGAGAGAGAGCATGAGAGAGTGGGAGCTTGAGGAAGGGAGAGCAAGATTGAAGGAGAGCATGAGAGGGGGAGCATGAGAAAAAGGGATCATTAGGGAGGGGGAGCATGAGAGAGGGAGAGCATGAGGGAGGCAGAGCATGAGAGAGGGGAGCATGAGAAAGAAGGAGCATGAAAGAGGGGAGAGCAGGAGAGAGGGGGAGCATGAGAGAGGGTGAGCATGAGAGAGGGAGAGCATGAAAGAGGAGGAGCATGAGGAACGGAGAGCACGAGAGAGTGGGAGCATAGGAGAGGGGAAGCATGATAGAGGGTGAGCATGAGAGAGAGGGGAAGCATTAGAGATTGGGAGCAAGAGAGAGGGGAAACATGAGAGATTGGGAGCATGAGAGAGGTAGAGCATGAGGGAGGGAGAGCATGAGAGAGTGGGAGCTTGAGGAAGGGAGAGCATGATTGAAGGAGGGCATGAGAGGGGGAGCATGAGAAAAAGGGAGCATTAGGGAGGGAGAGCATGAGAGAGGGAGAGCATGAGGGAGGCAGAGCATGAGAGAGGGGGAGCATGAGAGAGAAGGAGCATGAAAGAGGGACAACATTAGAGAGGGGGAGCATTAGAGAGTGAGAACATGCGAGAGGGAGAGCATGAGAGAGGTGGAGCATGAAAGAGGGAGAGCATGAGGGATGGAAAGCATGAGGGATGGAAAGCATGAGAAATGGGGAGCATGAGAGAGGGAGAGCATGAGAGAGGGAGAGCATGAAAGAGTAGGAGCATGAGGAACGGAGAGCACGAGAGAGTGGGAGCATAGGAGAGGGAGAGCATGAGAGAGGGAGAGCATGAAAGAGTAGGAGCATGAGGAACGGAGAGCACGAGAGAGTGGGAGCATAGGAGAGGGGAAGCATAATAGAGGTAGAGCATGAGAGAGGGGGAGCCTGAGAGGGGGAGCATGAGAAAGGGGGAGCATGAGAGAGTGAGAGCAGGAGAGAGGGAGAGCATGAGAGAGGGGGAGCATGAGAAAGGGGGAGCATGAGAGAGGGAGAGCATGAAAGAGGTAGAGCATGAGAGAGAAGGAGCATGAAAGAGGGAGAACATAAGAGAGGGGGAGCATGAGAGAGGGAGAGCATGAAAGAGGGAGAGCATGAGAGAGAAGGAGCATGAAAGAGGGAGAACATAAGAGAGGGGGAGCATGAGAGAGTGAGAACATGCGAGAGGGAGAGCATGAGAGAGGTGGAGCATGAAAGAGGGAGAGCATGAGGGATGGAAAGCATGAGGGATGGAAAGCATGAGAAATGGGGAGCATGAGAGAGGGAGAGCATGAGAGAGGGAGAGCATGAAAGAGGAGGAGCATGAGGAACGGAGAGCACGAGAGAGTGGGAGCATAGGAGAGGGGAAGCATGATAGAGGGTGAGCATGAGAGAGAGGGGAAGCATTAGAGATTGGGAGCAAGAGAGAGGGGAAACATGAGAGATTGGGAGCATGAGAGAGGTAGAGCATGAGGGAGGGAGAGCATGAGAGAGTGGGAGCTTGAGGAAGGGAGAGCATGATTGAAGGAGGGCATGAGAGGGGGAGCATGAGAAAAAGGGAGCATTAGGGAGGGAGAGCATGAGAGAGGGAGAGCATGAGGGAGGCAGAGCATGAGAGAGGGGGAGCATGAGAGAGAAGGAGCATGAAAGAGGGAGAACATTAGAGAGGGGGAGCATTAGAGAGTGAGAGCATGAGAGAGGGAGAGCGTGAAGGAGGGAGAGCATGAGAAAGGGGGAGCATAAGAGAGGTAGAGCAAGAGAGATGGAACGCATGAGAAAGGGAGAGCATGAAAGAGGTAGAGCATGAGAGAGAAGGAGCATGAAAGAGGGAGAACATAAGAGAGGGGGAGCATGAGAGAGGGAGAGCATGAAAGAGGGGGAGCATGAGAGAGAAGGAGCATGAAAGAGGGACAACATTAGAGAGGGGGAGCATTAGAGAGTGAGAACATGCGAGAGGGAGAGCATGAGAGAGGTGGAGCATGAAAGAGGGAGAGCATGAGGGATGGAAAGCATGAGGGATGGAAAGCATGAGAAATGGGGAGCATGAGAGAGGGAGAGCATGAGAGAGGGAGAGCATGAAAGAGTAGGAGCATGAGGAACGGAGAGCACGAGAGAGTGGGAGCATAGGAGAGGGAGAGCATGAGAGAGGGAGAGCATGAAAGAGTAGGAGCATGAGGAACGGAGAGCACGAGAGAGTGGGAGCATAGGAGAGGGGAAGCATAATAGAGGTAGAGCATGAGAGAGGGGGAGCCTGAGAGGGGGAGCATGAGAAAGGGGGAGCATGAGAGAGGGAGAGCAGGAGAGAGGGAGAGCATGAGAGAGGGGGAGCATGAGAAAGGGAGAGCAGGAGAGAGTGGGAGCAGGAGAGAGGGGGAGCATGAGAGAGGGGGAGGATGAGAGAGGTGGAGCAGAAAAGAGGGGAAGCATTAGAGATGGAGAGCAGGAGAAAAGAGGGAACATGAGAGAGGGGGAGCAGAAGAGACGGGGAGCAGAAGATAGGGGGACCATGATAGAGAAGGAGCATGAGAGAGGGGGAGGAGGAGAGAGAGGGAGCATGGGATAGGGGGAGCATGAAAGAGGAGGAGCATGACAGAGGGGGAGCATGAGAGAGGGGGAGCAGGAGAGAGGAGGAGCATGATAGAGGAGGAGCATGAGAGAGGGAGAGCATGAGGGATGGAAAGCATGAGAAAGGGGGAGCATGAGAGAGGGAGAGCAGAAGAGAGGGGGAACAGGAGAGAGGGGGAGCATGAGAGAGGGTGAGCATGAGAGAGAAAGGAAGCATGAGAGATTGGGAGCATGATAAGAGGGAGAACATAAGAGAGGGGGAGCATGAGAGAGGGGGAGCATGAGAGAGGGGGAGCAGAAGAGAAGGGGAGTATGATAGAGGAGGAGCATGAGAAAGGGGGAGAAGGAGAGAGGGGGAGCATGAAAGAGGGAGAGCAGGAGAGAGGGGGAGCAGGAGAGAATGATAGAGGACGAGCACGACAGAGGGGGAACATGAGAGAGGGGGAGCAGTATTCGTTGCCTTGTTGGGTTGAATGTTATACATAGCAGGCACTTCTATAGTTTTATTGACTAAGACAGCAAGGTGTATAACTGGCCAGCCGAGGTCCAAACCTATTCTGAGTCTGTGAGAATACTGAGCCTGCGGCAAGCACGGCTGGTGCTCCTCTGTCTGGCATGACGTCAGAGGCCTACTCGCCTGTGATTGGTTATGTCTCAACCGCCATATAATTTGAGTATAACACCGCTCGGACACGCTACCAAGTTGACGTCCCTTGTCGACATGCTCTGGCTAGCTATATAGTTACAATGAAACTGAAAGGACCTCGTGGCATTCAATAATGGCTTACATGTAAAATTTGCGTAATTAACATTAAAAGAAGATCAGGTGTGCATAATACTAACACCTTGGCATATGCACCAAAAAAAAAATTGATCATAATAGGTGAAAATCATATTAACAATGCTTTAATTAAACCAGAGTATTAAGAACATGTGTATGTCTACTTATCAGATATGAACAATACAACTCAAGGTATTGCCTAAACATAATTTTTAACATGAGTTAATGGCATGTGCTTGAAACAATACAAAATTAAACAATTATTACATTAATGGAACAAAGTTCTGACCTAACAACCACAAATGAATTTTAAGAGTAGATAATGAGGATTTTTTTTTTTTTGTTAATGTACAATATATTTACAAGACCAATGTATAATATATTTAATGTACAATATATTTACAAGCTATATACAAGACCTGGATCAAGAAGACTATCATCTGAGTGATAGCAGTCAGGATTCACTGGCCTCAATGTGGTTGCTAGAGCATTAAATGAACTCTTATGACAAGCACTGTAAAAATACAAATGGCAGTAGACTTAACAATGGCATCTAATTCATAACACAAAATAAAGTTGAGAAAAACTTCATTATAATATATATATATATATATATATATATATATATATATATATATATATATATATATATATATATATATATATATATATATATATATATATATATATATATATATATATATAATGGTAATAATAAGACATGTGGTGGAAATACTGCAAATGAATTTTGTAAAACAAAACAGAATAACTGCAGAGTGCACTCAATTATAAATTCTGCGGATATCTACACCTAGCTCATCCAAAGCACTATACAACTCTGGCTCTGACTGAAGGTCAGGAACAGATGAAACTGCATGTGACAAACTATCATCTTGAGAGATAACCTCTTTAACATCTAGACAATGGACATGTGGTGAGTGCATGGTTGAAACGAGAGGTCTAGATCTAAGATTATAAGTGCTAGTATGGGGTTGCTGAACATCAAGTGGTCTGTCAACCACAGAAGGTGGTGTCCCAATAGGAGAATCTGTCTGGGTAAGTTCATTGTCATCTTCCTCATCAGTCTCGTCAACAGTCATTTTAGCTAACTTCATGTGGTCTAAATGTTCATTTATATACTCTCCTGTTACCAAGTTCTTAAGTCTGTACTTGTTACCTTTGATAAGCTCGGTTACCTTATATGGACCCAAAAATTTCTTAGTTAACTTGTACATAGGGCCAGACCTGTGTTGGTTAAGTATCATTACTACAGATCCAATAGTTATTTTACTGGGTTTAGCTCGTGCATTCCTTGCTAGGGTGAACTCGGCTGTAACTTTGGACAGTTGTTCTCGTATTTTCTTGAATACTAGTTGCATTTGTCTACGCTTCACTTGAACAAAATCATCTACGTTATATAAGGGAGTAGGAGGTACATTAATCAATTCATTAGGGAGGATCTTATCTGTACCATAAAGAATAGCGTGAGGTGTGTCACCTGTAGAAACATTAATTGAAGAATTTATGGCACACTGAATTAAGGGTATAAAATCATCCCAATTGTTGTTATCAAAATTCAACGTGACTCTCAAGGCATCTAACACTTTCCTGTTAGTACGTTCGGCTAGTCCATTACTAGCTGGGTGGTAAGGCATGATACTACATTTTTTAATTTCATATAAATCACACAAGCTAGTTAAAATACTATTACTGATTTCTGGACCATTATCTGAAAGGATTACTTTAGGCATACTATATCTACAAATAATTTGGTCATGGAATGCACTTGCTCTAGTTTCTGCTGTTTTGTTCGCAATAGGAACTAGTTCGCAATACCATGAAAAATTATCAACCATTACAAGCAAATGTTTGTTCCCTTTTTCTGTTTCTGCAAAATTTGTCAATAAATCCATCGATACTCGTTCCCAAGGAGCTTTAGTTGCTGGGTAAACCTGAATTGGATTAGGTCCTGAAACATGTCTCTTGTGCTGTAAGCAGGTTAAACATCTGTCAACATAATGAGCAATCTCCTTAGCCATTTTTGGCCAAAAAGTCTTCAATCGACCTTGTTGGAGTGTACGATCCTTTCCTGGATGTGCACTTGCAGGAGCATCATGGATAATTTTTAACACAGTTGGTACCAAGACAGCTGGAACAACTAATTGACAACATTTCCTCGGGGCTGTCCCTAGCTTTACTACTCTACACAGTAAATTGTCTAACATCACTAATTCTTTCAATGGTACTGGCGGTTTATGAATCGGGCGAGTATCTTGCTTAGTCAAAAATTTAATGACGGGTGCCCATATGGGGTCTTGTCTTTGTTCCGTCTCGACTACTGTAGCATCTAATGCCGGGTATTTTAACTGAATTGCAGCTACATGTCGAGAAAATGCATCGGCTACAACATTTTGCTTTCCTGGAATATATCCAAATGTGGGATTGAATTCTTGAATTGTGAGCAAATATCTAGCAAACTTTCCAACTGGATTCTTATTTTCGAACAAGGGAATTAATGGTTGGTGATCTGTAAGAACATGAACTGGGTAATTATAAATTGTATCCCTGAAATGTTTAAATGCCCAGACAACTGCCAAGGCTTCTCATTCTGTTGTGCTATAATTTTTCTCTTCTTTAGATAATGTACGGCTTGCATAAGCTATAGGGTGATCTCTGTGACCTTCTGTTTGAAGTAATGCAGCACCTAAACCTATGTCACTAGCATCTGTAACCAACGTAAAAGGTTTAGAAAAATCTGGGTACCTAAGGACAGGTGACGAAATCAAGGCTGCCTTGAGTTTTTTGAATGACTGATCCTGGGCCTCTCCCCAAACAAAGGGTTCATCTTTTCTTTGCAACTTGTAAAGTGGAGCGGCTATAATAGAGAATCCAGCAATAAATGAACGATAAAATCTTACAAGACCTGTGAACTGTCTTACGGCTTCTGCGGTACGAGGCGTTGGAAAATCATGGGCAGCAATAATTTTTTATTCATTCAATGTAATACCTGAAGGTGTAACTGTATGACCTAGGAAATTAATCTTCTCCTTTAAAAATGAACATTTTGCAAGCTTTATTTTTAAATTAGCTTCAGTGAGCTTTGCAAGTACTTTCTCAAGGTTCTGGAAATGAGTCTGAACATCTTGCGACATGATTATGAGATCATCAAAGTAAACTAGAAGAGTACTTCCTATCAATCTACGATATAGATTTGTCATGCGCCGTGAAAAGGTTATTGGACTGCTCCGTGAACCAAATGGCATTCTTTTGAAATGAAAATGACCATTGGGAGTACTAAAGGCTGTCAATTGTTTACTCCCCTCATCAAGGGGGATTTGCCAGAATCCCTGCATCAAATCTAACGTTGAGAATACTTTATTTAGACCAATACTTTGCAACAAATCATTTAGAACTGGAAGTGGGAAACGATCAGGTATCGTTACTCTGTTAAGCTTCCGATAATCGATTAGAGGTCTCCAAGTCCCATATCGCTTTGGTACAAGAATCAATGGAGCGTTCCATGGTGAATTACTGGATTCAATTATATCACTCTGTAACATTTCCTCTATGAGTTTATCGGCTTCTGCTCTCTGAGAATGGGGAAGACGGTAAGCTGGTACATAAATAGGCGTAGTTCCTTGTTCAAGGGGAATTTTATGTGTAATAAGAGGAGTGAGACCTAACTTTTCTCCTTGTAGAGCAACAACGGCTCTATTCCTGTTCAAAATTTCCAAAAGCTGAGCCACAGAGTCAGGAAAATCAGTAAGACTGAGGTGTAGCACTTGCACCTCTGGCTGAGATCCCTGTTCTCCTGGTGTGAGAGTACAAACAGTATGATCCATGGAGACATCATCCACAACTCACACCAGTAACGAGTAATGGGCAAAATCTACAACATGGGTGACAGACTGGAGATGGATGTCGGCATTACTAGTGTTTGCAATATACAATGTAACAGTACCATCCTGCACTGTGTGCCAGGAGGGTTCAACAAACGTACCATTCACTTCACATGTTTCACTTTCCGCAGTCACATCCGAAAACTCAGGCACTCCCTGAACCTTAACTCTTATTCTGGTGAGAGAATGAGAGTGCAGCACAGTGTCAGTAGCCATGGAACCACTAACTTCAGAGATGGAAGCTGCCAGGCGAGCGAGACAACGAGAATTCGTTAGGGCGTCCCCTTCCAGAAAGTCCCGATACTCACTCTCCTTAACAACTGCACAACTACGATGCTTCATTCGAGTACCAGTTTTCTCGGGTATGCTACGACGACAAGGATCTGACAAACTTACACTTGCAAGGCGGGTGTCAATAAAATTAACGTAGTGTGATTGAAGGTTGAACTCATGGCCCTGTCGATACATGCTACACAAGGGTATGACGTGGTCTTTGATACTAATGTTCTAACGATGGGGAAACAATGCAATATTTTCATCAATCATGGTGTACAGACCTAAGAGAATGTCTCCAGGAAAATGAATAACGTCAACAACTAAACATGTTATAGACAATGTAACATCATCTAACTTGAATGGGACGTCAATTTCACCATGAACTTTTACTTTATTTCATGAAATACCACTTAGAAAAGTTATGGGTGACTGTTTTAAAGTAGTAGGGTGCTTGCCTGCAATGTCTCTAAGAGCTGAAGGCTTTACAATATTAACTTTTGCACCTGAGTCAAGAAAAACTTTTAAAACTCTTCCATGGACAATGGCTAAGACAAGGGGACCATCACTTGAAACTGGACAAGTTACTACTTGTGACTTATGTTGTCTGGGATATCTGCGTCTTGTCTGGGTCAAATTCACTGTGGTTCCATCAACATCTACAACTTGTCTAGAGTCAGTGTCCTCCCCTGTCAAGTGTCCAAATCTATTTTGGGTAGCAACTGAATACACAGGGAGGGCACCAGGACTGGCTAGCTTGAATTGGTTAGTGGATGGCCTTGGGGGTTTCCCGACGACATGGAGTGAACATTCTGAACTCCGGCATTCTGTGACCGAGTATTATAATTCGAAGTTGCATTATAGCTGGGCCGGGAGTTGTAATTACGCGAGTTCTGATAATGTCTTGGACGCTGTGCGCCTCGCCAAGACTGACCATGGGAATTATGAGGTGGGGATGTCCTTTGCCTAGCTCTACAATCCGCAGTGTGGTGACCAACTTGTTTATGGTACTTGCAATATGGTAGCTTAGAATGATTAGATTGACGAGGGGACCGAGAGAATTGTCTAGGAGGTGATGATCTAGGGGCAGACCAACAGTCCCTTGCGAGGTGGTTACTCTTACCACAATGCCAACATGAGGGAGTGGATGGTTGTGGACTATGGCGTCTTAGCAACTTATGAGGAGGTGAATTTGACTGGGGGCTACGACCATGGGTACGGTTCTGCGACCAAGAGTTTTGAGAGTTTGTGGGAGGATGCTGAGAGCTTGTTACTACATTTACAGTATCATGGGGTGGCAACAGTTGAGCACTTCGGGGAGCTAGTTTATTGGCGGCATTGTTAATAGCCTCAAACACTTCACCAATTTAATGTTCAACTCCAAAATTTTGTTGCTCGATGATCGGTTTAGTATGCTCTGGGGCCAAATGCATTAAAGTCCCAAATGCTATCATTTTGGCCATAGCCTCAGGGGACAGATTATTGTCTTTATCTACCCAAGACGAACTAATCATAGCAGACACTAAGGCATACAGATACTGATCGAGACGGCTAGTAAACACATTAAACGATTCACCAGGCTGCATGGTGGCATTTGCAATTTTTTTGACTAACCTATACGGGTCAAGGTCTCCTTTGTTAACAAAGCGCCGGCGAAAGAAATCCTTAAATTCCGACCAAGACTGGAGGCTAACAATGGCTTTCTCATCAACAACAAAACGTGCATCACCTTTGGTTGTGTCCACAGCTGACCGTGCAATTGCCAAGTATTTGGCATCAGTAGGCTTCGAAAAACGTGCAACTGTTTTCGCTTCAACCTTACTAAACCATGACTCTAATAAGCGGGATTCACCAGCATAAAGAGGAATTTCCTGAGCTGACCTCTGGACATTGGGACGAGCAACTGTTCCCGTTGAGGCTGAAGGAGTTTCAACAGTGGTAGGCATTGTCACAGCCATGGAAGTAATGTTTGAACGCAGATTATAATTAAGTGCACTAGGCATCAGAAATGGTATACACAAAAATAAACACTCAAAAAAATATCAACTTGGCTAAAGTAAAAAAATGGCAGAAATAAAATTATTAAATTGGGCTAGGCAACAAATAATTAAGAACAAGCAAAATTGTGAATTAAATTAACAATCTTTCATGAAAATGGCTGCAATTAGAAGCATGTAAATTAATTAAACCAGGCTAAGCACATCAATTTAGAATAAAAAACTGGAAAGTGCAATTGCAAAATTTCATTAAAATGATTCAACACAACAAGTGGCAATGCAAGAAATATGGATGTAGCACATAAACTGGACACATATATGTATATAACTACTATGGTAAAAATTATAATATAAAATGTTGAAGGAATAAATTTCAATTTTAGGTCTGGAGGAATTAAAAAGAATTATATTGTACAAATCCTTAACTGCTACTAAAACAAGAATTTCTTACTTCTCTTGACTTTGAATTTCCTAATAACACTCTTTCAACACAATTAATGCACAATGAAATTACTGTGAAAAGCATGAATGTTGAAATCACTAAGGGAAACTGTGGGAGTGGAGTACTGAACCAGCTCCAATATTTAACAAGTCATTGAATGGTTAATTCATAAGATATTGTGGATATATTTACGTTAAACCTCTTTAAAACATAGCACACGATATCTTAGCTCTTAATTACTTACCTCCGGGCTGCAGGATTTGCAATATAACAGTGGCCAACACAAAAACAGCGACAAGGCGTGTGAAGAGGCACATGCACGGTTTGTTTACAATCTGGTCCGACGGCAGCGCTCCTAGCGGCAGTGGCGCGAAGCGCGGGGACCCCACACTAGAATGATGTTGGGAGCGCAAAGATAAACTCTGAGACAACGATATTGCGTCGATGGCGGTGGAGGAAGCACGATTTGCTAGGCAGGAGTTCACAGCAGAGTGGTGTAGCAGGAGGCTGTGGCGATGGTGAGAGGAGGCGATGTGTGTGTAAGCTGGTTGCGACACTATTCAGACATTTGCAGTCCATCAATTCCTCTTAAATAACAGTACAACACACACAATGATCAGTTGATACTTGCGACGATGATTGACCACGATTTCAGTAGATAGAACACTCACAAAGCTTGATGTGGTCGGCGTGAGTGGCGGGGGTGGTGGTTGGTGCAGGTTCCCACGTGGCGCGAGATTCAAAAATGGCTGGCGCGGGAATCTTCCTTTCTCCTCACTGATGAATTAGCGTTCTCACAGGAAAATTTTGACCCCTACTTCTGAGACGTTGGCCTGGAGTAGTGGTTGATGGCAGGACCCTGGTCTAGCACAATATATGCTGTGTTGTGACTACCAATTTTTGTCAACTACCATTCAAGCTGTCATTGCAATCAATCTTATATTGTTTCTGCTGTATTGTGCCTACCAATTTGTTGTCAACTACCATTTTAAGCTGTCATTGCAATCAATCATAGCTACCTATGTGCTTTAATATACTGTACCTATAATTTTCTCTCATCTTTTTTTTTCATTCCATGTAATCTGTTATCATTTTTTTGTCTATAAATTTTGCAAGTATTTACCTCCTTAAAATTTTCTTAGATTAAGGACCTGCCCGAAACGCTGCGCGTGCTAGTGGCTTTACAAGACTGTAATTACCATATTTGTATCCTCACATTCCTTATGTACATTCTTGTATATGCATAAATAAATAAATAAATAAATAAATATTTGATGAGTGGGTGGCAGGATGGCGGCGGTGGCGACTGGAACATGTGGCGATGTGGGTACTTGAATTTTCGTTTCCAGAAAAATAATTCTGGATCCCACTGCTGCTACCAGTATTCGTTGCCTTGTTGGGTTGAATGTAATACACAGTAGACACTTCTATAGTTTTATTGACTAAGAGAGCAAGGTGTATAACTGGCCAGGCGAGGTCCAAACCTTCTCTAAGTCTGTGAGAATACTGAGTCTGCTGCAAGCACGGCTGGTGCTCCTCTGTCTGGCATGACGTCAGAGGCCTACTCGCCTGTGATTGGTTATGTCTCAACCGCCATATAATTTGAGTATAACAGCAGGAGAGAGGGGGAGCATGATAGAGGAGGAGCATGAGAGAGGGAGAGCATGAGGGATGGAAAGCATGAGAAAGGGGGAGCATGAGAGAGGGAGAACATGAGTTAGGGAGAGCATGAGAGAGGAGGACCATGAGGGACGGAGTGCACGAGAGAGTGGGAGCATAGGAGAGGGGAAGCATGAGAAAAAGGGAGCATTAGGGAGGGGGACCATGACAGAGGGAGAGCATGAGGGAGGCAGAGCATGAGAGAGGGGGAGCATGAGAGAGAAGGAGCATGAAAGAGGGAGAACATAAGAGAGGGGGAGCATGAGAGAGTGAGAACATGAGAGAGGGAGAGGATGAGAGAGGTGGAGCATGGGAGAGGGAGATTATGAGAGAGGGAGAGCATGAGAGAGGGAGAGCATGAGAGAGAGGGAGAGCATGAGAGAGGGAGAGCAGGAGAAAGGGGGAGCATAGGAGAGGGAGAGTGTTAAGAATTTGCTTAGGCTTTACTGTATTATATATACTTTAATTATCAGTCATTTCTAATATGCATGAAAATAAAGAGAGCAGCCATGTTAACCAAGACTGACCCCAGGTGAACACATGTTGTGATTCCCTTATCAGTGTTCCTCAAAACTAACCTCAATACTATTTTCAGTTATTAGTGCAAGCAACTTCCCGACTATGGACATTTAACTAACTGGTCGATAGGTGGTGGATGTGATCTATATCCAACTATACCAGAACTGTCACCACGTTGTTAGTGGCCAGGTCAGAGACCGGGCCGCAGGGACCGTGACCCCCGGAATTGCAACCCTCCATGATTCAGGCGTTCTGCCTTCCTCTAGTGACTTATTAATACTTGATTGGGCTTACTAAGCTTATCTCTGACTTTTTCTGAATGCTGATAAATATTCTAACTGGGACTGGAGTTCATGTTTTTCTTGTGGGCTTAAAAATATCCTGAGTTATGCCTAACTTTGTCAGTTATATCTTATTGGTTTATAGATATCCTGAGTTTGCAAGTTATATCTTTTCAATGCATCTGTAAATTTATTGAATTAGATTTTCCACTGTAAAGATTAAAATAAAACAATAATAATTTATTTTTGCCTCTATTACACCTTTTTGATATCTCTGGCTATAATTTATTTTAGGAAACGTTTCTGGTTTTTAATCCATTTATATAAAGCTCTCATCTACACATTTAGAGAGTTTAGTACAAAATTTATAAATTAATGTTCTTTATCACTTGATTTAACTTATCTAGTTGGAACAGTAGGCTCCTGAATTGAATATATAATGCAGGTACAAACGATGTATGTAACATCTAGTGAATGGAATAATGTGGTGAGAGGTTGAGTGTGCCCAGGTGACCTCGCCAAAATCCTGCCCCAGTCGTATGTAATCAGCTCAACGAAAATCTTGAACGCCAACGGATTTTGTATAATGTAAGTCGTGCAATGTGTCAAAAGATCATCAAATACAATTTCATCGTAATCACACGATGAAATTCATGTAAACAACTATTATTCCCAGCATCACCAGGGTGTTGTGTTATCAAGCACTATTCCCAGCATCACCAGGGTGTTGTGTTATCAAGCACTATTCCCACCATCACCAGAGTGTGGTGATATCAACCATTATTCCCAGCATCACCAGAGTGTGGTGTTGTCAACCATTATTCCTAGCATCACTAGGGTGTGGTGTTATCAACCATTATTCCCAGCATCACTAGGGTGTGGTGTTATCAACCAATATTCCAGGCATCACCAGGGTGTGGTGTTATCAAGCACTATTCCCAGCATCACTAGGGTGTGGTGTTATCAACCATTATTCCCAGCATCACCAGGGTGTTGTGTTATCAACCATTATTCCAGGCATCACTAGAGTGTGGTGTTATCAACCATTATTCCCAGCATCACCAGGGTGTGGTGTTATCAACCATTATTCCAGGCATCACTAGGGTGTGGTGTTATTAACTAATATTCCCAGCATCACTAGGGTGTGGTGTTATCAACCATTATTCCCAGCATGACTAGGGTGTGGTGTGATCAACCAATATTCCCAGCATCACTAGGGTGTGGTGTTATCAACCATTATTCCCAGCATGACTAGGGTGTGGTGTTATCAACTAATATTCCCAGCATCACTAGGGTGTGGTGTTATCAACCATTATTCCCAGCATGACTAGGGTGTGGTGTGATCAACCAATATTCCCAGCATCACTAGGGTGTGGTGTTATCAACCATTATTCCCAGCATCACTAGGGTGTGGTGTTATCAACCATTATTCCCAGCATCAGCAGGGTGTGGTGTTATCAACCATTATTCCCAGCATCAGCAGGGTGTGGTGTTATTGTGGTGAATTGACCTGTGAGATTTTTATATATTTAATTTATATTCATTTATATAGAATTTATATTCTATATAAATAGAATATATTTATATTTTTTGATAGTAAACTGTGATATTTAAAGTGGATTGTATATCTTGAAATGTCTCACAAATGCCTACACATTCTGGGGTTATTAAATTATTTACATGGATAATCTTTCAATAAAAAAATATTGATTAGTTGACATTCATTACAGTATTAGACTACATATGTAACTTAAATTAACTACAGCTTATCTTGTATATAGTGGGCCTGGTCCACCAGTTATGAACATGGATGAGCACACCAAATAATCCTCTTGGTTGAGGCTGGTATCAACACCGTATACTGGTGAACTAGGTAACTAGTGTTAATTCTTCTTCCTCTTCTGTTCCACCTGTCAAAGGGCACTCACAAATATTAGTAATAATCCTAATATGACAGCAATATCAGAGGAAATAATGTATGTTGATTATGAGATAAGGACCAAGGAATATTTACCTTGGTTTTGTGTCTCGTTCGCATGCTAACCGGCTCACTCTATAACTACCCATAACAATTATGATCAGGAATGAAACAGCTAATAAACGAGTTTCGGAAAGAACACCTCCTTTATTGTAGACGATGCGTGTTGATTGTTATGCCCCTGACCTCTGGGTATGGTTCCTCTGTTGTTGCACTTGTAAAATAGATATAAAGGCAGCCTTGCCAAATACAATGTGTCTAGGGTAAATGAGTCAACTTCTTTAACAAGAGCAATGTACTTAAGATAGGGGTAACAAAGGAACATCAAACATATAACTGAAATACAGATAACTAGGAATCACCAGAATATATATAACAATATACATATCATGAGGTAAATAACTCCCATGTGCCCTCTCACTTGATTAAATCTTAAAAGAATAGATGGAAATACTTAATGTAAATCTACCAGATACGTAGCTATGTTAATTAACCAAAAACAAGCTCCACAAACTTATCTACTAAATCACAGGTCTTCTCCAGCCAGCTCAAACCACGTGACTAACTTGGTTAGACGCCTTCCATAGTGGTGTCTACATAGTACCAACTGAATACATACATGAATACTCTCAGATACTCTGCTATCTGAGAGTAATACTTATGAACATATTTATAAATACACTAATATGCATATAACACTGTTAAAGTGTAGTTAAATGAATTGTTCATACAAGAAACAGGAATATTTACAGAGGTGAATCAGTGACTCTATGTTGAATACACTGCACGTATCATTGGAACATTCATATATAGTAAACCCCAATGAGATGGCACTGTCTTCCCCCACCCCCATAATTAAACACACAATAAAAAATCCTACAAACACACTACAGCATGCTACAGTTAACTCAAACATAATTACTAAAAAACAAATGGTCATAATGTTGATTTTCAAATAGCTGATGAAAGAATAATGAAGATACATGTTTATCATGATAAATGTCAGAATCAAGTATTATTGATTCATAACATCCCTCCTTGTCCTTTAAGAAAAAATGAAATTAACTGAAGGTTAATTGCATTTTTTGACTACAGGTGAGTACAATACTGAATACTCATAAGCAAATCATAATTCTCAACACTGAACTTCGTAAGGACAACAGTATAATCTGAAACAATATAAAGAAGGTATATGACAATCGAAATACAATCAGAAACACATAAGCAACACCTGTGCACAACCTGTAAAAAATCACTAATATAATATTTAACAAGGTACAACTCCTTGCAAAAAAGGAACAATTTGAATCTTAGTTTCTGTAATGAGTTCATTAACTTCAATTCAAGAAATAACTAAATATGGAAATAATCCAAAGTTCAATAGTTTACATAAAATTCTTTATATGAAAACATTTGCAACTCACTGAGACGACTGTAAAATAAACATTTTCTTCATTACAGTCTGAAACATTGTTTCCCCTATTAGTGTATCTGTATCTGTACATCTTGGATTCTCAACACATTTATCTCTCCAGGGATCTTATTTTTCTTATTTCTTTCATTTATCTTATTTTGTTTACCTAAATACCTGAGGTAAATTCTCACTCTCTGCTCATCACAAAATTTTGCTCCTTCTATACTCATCACACTTAGCAAGATTCACATCCAATAATTCACATCTAAATAAATGGCAGTCTGAACAACAAAATCTAGTTTAGAAGTTTTCCCCTTAACTGGTTTCTCCCTTAACCCTGGTAGTAATCCAATAACACCACAATGCCCTCTTTATTAATAAGGAACAGGTTACAACACAACAGCACAACAAGGTAAAGTACTTACTCATCATCGTAAAATGCACTACTTTATGTAAACAGATGATACAGATCCAACCAATACTTTTATCCTGTAGTACTTCAACAAGTAGATATAAGTTTCCTGGACCTGAATGCAGAGAACTCTGACCACTACAACTCGGTTTAGGATAACAAGTACACTTCCTGAGCTGGAACATCCTGGGTTGTATTAGTGGAAAGGTTTTCCAAGGGTTTCCACTCCTTTTCTGTAGTTAATTCACTATGAATTGGCATAGATGAGGGGTGGTTGTGGAAATTCTGCTTGTGAATGGGGTTGATCTGGTATTAACCCTTCAGGAACCTCTGGTCACAACACTCTGGATCTTCTGTGAAACAAATAACCTTGGCCAAATGTCACTAAAAGTAGTAGAAAAAGGGTTAGACCACTCCGACACATCCGAAACTTCTTCACTCTTGGAACCACCAACAATACAACAGGACTTAGAAGTTGACTTTTTATGCGTGTTGAAACAGACAAAAATCACAACAATAATGGCTATGATCACCTGTCATAACTGACTCAGGTGACAACCAATGTTGGACAAATCATTCAGTCTTTTCCCAACTCTGCAAGAACCATCAGAGTAATACAACATGAAACCTCCCAAACAAGGTAATAACATTACAAGAACAAGCTCACACCTCCTGATTGTGAACTTTATCACCAAACAATCCTTTATAGCTATCTTGACCTCCCATGTAAGTATCAGAACCACTCTGAAGCTTTGACCACACTTGTTATGAACTTCACTCAGCAAGTGTTTTACCTCCTGGTGACATCAAACAATTAAGGAAGAATGTTAGGGGTCTTATCTCCTGGTAGATGAAAACCAGATTATCTGGGAACCACCCACGGACAACCTGTAACCCTACACACTCAACAAACCAAACATGTGGGGATATCCACGTTTCCACTCCAACTTGGAAGTCACATCTTTGACCTTGAACCGCTGCTTCAAAGTCAGCCAAAATCCAACAACACCACTCCGACTCTGAGAATCAGTACAACACTTGAACTTAACTCAAGTTCTGGACATAGATGATACACAGTCCATTACTACAAGGGACAATGATTCCAGTGGTACAAAAAAAGTTTGCAATAAAGCCCTCAGAACACTTTGACTCGCATTACACAATGTTAAACAATTCATTCACCTGGAACAAGAATAACTACCCACACCACACTGCAATTTAAGCTTAGAAAAAAATATTATCACTATTAGCTATTACCCAAAATTCGCCATATTGTCCTCCGATGACATAATCTAGAGATGCTTGGAGTACTGTCTCTTTACAATCACTAGACTTGCTAAGATGGGCCACACCCTCACAGTCAACTGAAGAGGGAAGCTCAATAGGTCTCCATCTGCTTAACAGAAGCTGATCATCCAGCTGATCTCCCACACTCTCCAACAATGGATCTACATCACAGACTGTCTCCTTACTACTCTCAGATATCTTGGGGTCAGTCCTACTTAACTCAAACAAATTATGTTTGTTTGAGTTATATTCAAACATTATATATAATTACTATATAATGCAATGACTCTAAATCTGGAGTGATTGGGCAAAAAACTGGGAACCTTGTTACGGCCCTATTGGGTCGCAACTGGGGTTCTTCTCTGATGTTATTAGAGTTTGGGTATCCGGCCCCAAGTTAGTAGTGGCTTTCGAGGAGTGTGTTCCATAACACAAGTAAATTAAAGGGGAAGAGATACAAATGCACTAAATTTAAATATATATATATTCCACCACCATAAATAAATATATAACTTGTCTTCCTCCAAAGACTCAGGATGTTTCACGGTGCTCACGATGAGTAGCCCTGGTTCTCTTCTCGTGGCCTCATGATGAATCCTTCGATTCTCTAGGCGAATCTACCCTGGCCAAAGGCCAGCCAAATCACAGTTCCACTGGGTGCACCGTCGTGGAGGCCTTCAACCACAAATCCAGCCTGTAGCTGGCAGGTTCCAATCAGCTCTGCTGCATAGGCCACTCCACGACCGATACTAGGGTTGCGAGCCCTAGGCAGGAGCCTCGTGTGATTCCACAGATCACTCTCCTCACCACAGTGGTTAGTCTCTTTCACCAGTCAACTCCCGGGTACGACGATTCCTCAACTCTGCCACGTCACAGGCAGGCTAACACTCTCCGCAGTGTTCGTCCGGGAGCAACTCACAACTTCTGCAGCAAACATGTGGAGAGACTTTGGCTGCCTTGGGTAGACTGCCCCATCGTCCGATACAGCAGTCCCAGGTCGACTCTGTAATCAGACACGTCATTAGTGTTGGGGACACTCTAGGGAACCTCACTTACAGGCTTAGACACAAACGCCCACCTATCCACTCCATAGATGGCGTTGCTGTCTAAGTGTCACCTCACCAGAGGTCAGCAGCGGCTATGTTACGAGCTGATTAGGACGGGAAACCAGCCCCTGTGGCCGGTATATCTCGTCCTCACTAGATGGCATCATCCATTTGGAGGGGGTTTCGGGAGCTGACCCACAGATGGCGTTGTCGTCACTGCTCCTTGCTCGGACGCTGGACTCGGGTCCATAACAAACCTGAAATCCTTTTTCCAAACCATCTTGGTAAGCATAAATCAGGGGTCATGACTACCACTGACTTACTCTCGACACCTGACTCAACCTCTGGAGCGAGCGGGCAAGTAACTGGTACACGGACTTCCTGTTCCGAACCGTCTACTTGGTTAGAATAAATCTGGGTCATAGTACCAAACTGACTCTCAACAACCAGGTTGGCCACAAATGAATCTTGAAAATCCACCTCCTACTTCACCTCTGTAGAAGTCCAGGTTTCTGGAACAATTAATTACCTTGTTAGTGACAGAACTGACAACTGGAACACTAATAGAACTCGATTCAGCACAGGTAGGGTAGATAACACCATCCACTGTATCTGGTGGTTCACTCACAGAACTGGATTCAGCACAGGCAAGGTAGATAGCACCATCCTCTGCATCTGGCTGTGCCGGCATACAACTAAGGTTAGTAAAGATAATAGGACACTCTCCCAATAACTTAATATAATAACCAACAATAACATCAATCCAAGGGATGGGCAGCTGCTCACTAACTGCTACAGTGCACCAACCTGGTGTAATGGTTGACTTCAGGTGAATTTTAACTAATGGTACACGTTGCATATTACCTCAAACGTCCTGAAATAATGCCACTTCACCAGGGTCTTCTGTGCTAACATCAGCAAGCACACAGTGAGAAACTACAAACTGGGAAGCACAAGTGTCCTGTAATAATTGCACTGGGTTCCAGCTTCTACTGGTACAAAGCATAAATGTATGATCTAAAGTCAGTCATCCAATTGGGCGAGACTGGAACAACATTAGAATTAATAGCCTGCATCCCCCGTGTCATAATCAGACCAGTAGGTCTCAACTCAGGGTGCAAGAAATAACATGAGTTAACCACCTGACCTCTTCTCCGTCAATGTATGCAATATCTGCCAGTGGTCGGTCGTAACAGTCAAATCAACTGCAGGTTCAGATACTACATTATTTGAGGGTGACAACTCCATCTGCTTTTTCTCAGACTTTGGCTTTACAGGAGAAGAGTTCAGGGAAATAGGTGAGTCAGCTGGTCTGGTATGGAAAACATGAGATTTAGGAACATGATAATTACTCTTAGAATTATAAGTATTAACTTGTGGTCGAAAAGGCACCCTAGTGAGTAACTCATGTTCATCGGCTAGCTTGGCTAATTGAATTATGTCATTGGTCTGTTTCTGCTCAGCTATGAACATGGCTAATTTATCTGGTAGACAACCTAAGATCTCCACTGTCACTATGAGGTTTCTCAAAGCCTCAAAATCAGTAATTGAAAGTGCTTTTACCCCATCTATCAAAATGATTAAGTTTAACTCGTGCAAAATCAAAAATGGTCAGATCATGAGCTCTTTTTTAACCTCTAAATTTATGTTTATTGGCCTCTGGGATCTGCTGGTATGCATTTAAGATGCTCTGTTGAACAAAATAGAAGTCACAAGAATTTTCGGCAGGAAGAGATGCAAAAACTTCCTAGGCTTCCCCCTAAATTGTGCCTGCATGATGGCAATGCACTGATCCTCAGGCCAGTTCATAATAACTGCTAACTTCTGGAAATGCAAAAAGAATGTCTGGAGTCTCCTCATTGAATTGAGGTAAATCTAAATTTTTTCTAAACATTGAATGGTTATCAGTACTACCTGTATGATTATTAGTGTAACCATGCCCTGCTGCAATTCTCTTCTCCTCTAAACTCTTACTATTTTGTGCTATATTCTGTTGAATTTCTAGCTGCTTAGTTTGCTGCTCTGCTTGTTGCCTCATAACTTCCTCTAGTTGCAACTGAGCCTTAAGCCTTCTGTTCAGTGCTTCTAGTTCCACTTGTTGCTGTTTGCTATGAGCTTCCAACTCAAACTGTTTTTTTGAGCTTCCAGCATCTGGTGTTGAGTCTCCAACTTTAACTGTTTTTGTCGATTCTTATAATAATAATAATAATAATATAATAATATTTTATTTAGGTAAGGTACATACTTACAATAAATTCTTACAAAGATTGGTTGACTTATAGGTAGAGCTAGTACATACAATGCCTAAAGCCACTATTACGCAAAGCGTTTCGGGCATGATAAACTTAAATGACAAGCTTAATACTAATTGAGCATAATGAGTAGATGAAAACAAGAAATGAAAACATAGATGAAAAAGCAGCACAAATACAAATATGTCGACAAACAGCGCTCTTTAAAGAAAAACAGACATTGGTTGACAATAGAAGGGTAAGGTAGGTTACAGGGAATTTATTAGGTATAGCTTCGTTTTTAACTTAAACTGGTTGAGAGAGGTACAGTCTTTAACATGGTCGGGAAGGTCATTCCACATTCTGGGCCCCTTGATTTGTAGAGCATTTCTAGTTTGATTAAGTCGTACTCTAGGAATATCAAAACTGTATTTATTTCTGGTGTGGTGCTCATGGGTTCTGTTACAACCTTCTATGAAGCTTTTGAGATCAGGATTGGCATTATAGTTTAGCGTTTTATATATGTATAATACACATGAGAGAATGTGCAGAGACTTAATGTCTAACATATTCAGAGATTTGAGTAGGGGTACCGAGTGATGTCTGGGGCCAGAGTTGGATATTGTCCTAATAGCAGCTTTGTGTTGAGTAATTAGAGGACGTAAGTGATTTTGGGTAGTAGAGCCCCAAGCACAAATACCATAGTTGAGATATGGATAGATAAGGGAGTAATAGAGAGTCACCAGGACAGGGCGTGGTACATAATATCTGATCTTAGAAAGAATGCCCACAGTTTTTGAAACTTTTTTTGATATATTTAGAATGTGTCCCTGGAAATTCAGCTTGTGGTCAATGAGAATGCCAAGGAATTTGCCATCTAATTTGTTACAAATTTGGGTATTGTTTATTTTGAGATTTATTTGATTAGAGGATTTATTGCCAAACAGAATATAGACAGTTTTGTCAATGTTAAGGGTGAGTTTGTTGGCAGTTAGCCAAAGATGGACTTTATTAAGCTCAGTATTTACTGTGGCATTTAGAGCAAGGGGATCAGGACTGGAGTAAATGAAGGTTGTTTTGTCAGCAAATAGAATTGGTTTGAGGTGTTGGGAGGCATTTGGAAGGTCATTAATGTAGATGAGAAAGAGGAGAGGGCCAAGTATGCTGCCCTGAGGAACACCAATGTTGATGGGTAGGGTGGGAGAAATTGTATTATTCACAGAAACATATTGGAGCCTGTCAGTAAGGTAGGATTTGAGGTATTGTAGGGAGTGTCCTCTGACTCCATAATGATGTAATTTAAGAAGAAGGTTTTGGTGGTTGACAGTATCAAAAGCTTTATGCAGGTCCACAAATAATCCAACAGGGAACTCATTTTTATCAAGAGCTGTATGAATCGAGTTGAGCATACTAATAAGTGCATCGTTAGTGCTTTTTTTGGGTCTGAAGCCATATTGGCAAGGGCTAAGTATATTGAGTTTGGCTAGATATGAGTAAAGCTGCTTATAGATTAGTTTTTCAAAAATTTTTGACAAGTTTGGCAGGATTGATATAGGTCTGTAGTTGTTAACATCTGTGAGATCACCACATTTGTGGACAGGCGTTACTCTCGTTTTTTTTAGAATATCTGGAAAGGTTTGGAGTTCAAGTGACTTGTTGAAGAGCAAAGCAATAGCAGGGGCTAAAGATCTGTAGGCTTTTTTGTAAATTAAAGTTGGTATCTCCTCAAAGGCACTAGACTTGGTTTTAAGGGAAAGGATTATCTCATTGACGTCAGTGGAATTAATAGGCTTTAGGTACAGAGACTGTGGATAGTTACCTGTAAGATAGTCCTTAATGTCAGTACTGGAAGATGGAATATCATTTGCAAGGGATGAACCAATGGAAGAGAAGAACCTATTGAACTCAATAGCAGAATCAGAGGCTGAAAGCTGACCATCGTTATTAGACAGGAGAGTTGGTTTGTTATTTAAAGACTTCTTTGATCCCAATATTTGTGAAATTGTGCTCCAAGTTTGTTTAATGTTGCTCTTTATTTGGGTAAATTTATCTTCGTAGTATTTAGTTTTGGCTCGTCTAATTATCTTAGATAGCAATAATGAGTAATTCTTTGAGAATTCTTTGGAGACAATTCCTAACCTATACTTCTTCTCAAGGTCATGTTTTTTATTAATAGATTTAAGTATTCCCTTTGTAAGCCAGGGATTGTTAAGCCTTTTGGTTGTGACTTGTTTTGTAAGCATAGGACAGTGGGTATTATAAAGGCTAAGAGTTTTTTGAAGAAAAGATTGCACTGTTAGGTTGATGTCCTCTATGTTACCTAACTCGGACTCCCAGTTGACATTATCAGCAGCAGTTATAAAATTGTCTATAGCAGTTTCATTGTGCAGTCTAAAACGTATCTCTCTTGACTCAAGAGGTGGTTTGCTAATGTTAGTTAAGAGAAATGTGGGGTAATGGTCTGTAGTGCTATCGGTGATTATACCTGAAGTAAGCGGAGAGGTTATGTTTGTCCAGATGTGATCTAGAGTCGTGGCAGTGCTATCAGTGATTCTAGTAGGTCTAGTGATTAAGGGTATTAGGAAGCAGGAATTCATACAGTTGAGGAAGCTAACAGCAGTAGGGTGTTCAGGCTCGCAGAGGTCAATATTAAAGTCCCCTGCAATAATTAGGTGGTTTTTGTTCAGTCTGTTATCAAGTATTAGATTTCTAAGGTTTGAGTTGAATTCGGACACATCAGTGTTAGGAATTCTATAAACTGCACCCACAGACAGGACAGACTCGGCACCCTTGACTCTGAAGCTGGCGAAGATATACTCCCCATAGCAGTCTCTAGTTCTAATTTCTTTTAAGCATGTTAGTTCATGGTGGTAGTAAAGAGCAGTGCCACCACCTCTCTGAAGTTGACGACAGTTGTGAATTGCTGAGTAGTTAGGCATGTTAAAGAGTTGAGTAGTATCCTCTTTCAACCATGTTTCAGTAAGTATAATAAAAGAGAATTTGTTGTCAATAGTTTCAATCAAGGCACTAACATCATCGAAGTGTTTACCAAGGATCTAACGTTCAAATTGATTACAGAGATATTGTGATTATGAGTTAATACATTGTTTACATCATGTGCTGCAAAATATTTGGAATTTAGATCATTAAAGTGATTATTGTCATAGATAGTGGATAAGAGGTTAAGTTCTGGGTCTATACTTGACTGCATAAAAAAAAGCTGATTGCAGGAAAAACAAGGAAAGAAAGGCAAATTACAAGGTAAAAATAAGCTATAAAATAGGGAAAAATATGAACACAATACTGTACAAAACAAACACAAAATGAAAAACACACACAAAAAAAAAAGGTAGCTTACAAGGGGCTTACAAGGGTACAATGGAGTAAGGGAGTAAGGCTAGGCTAGGCAACCTAGGAAATAAATGAGATTAAAGAAAAAACATATAAACATGGACTATACAAAACACAAGATATAGAAATACAAAACAAAAATATAAACAAGACTAAGCAATACAAAAACAAATTGAGCAAAAATGAAAAATGAGGTAGATTGCTTACAAGTACTCTCAGGTACACTGTAAGTAACAATTTGCAATTTGAGATGCAGGCAAAGCCAGGGGTACAATGGAGTAAGGGAGCATGGCGAGGCTAGGCAACCTAGGTAATAAATGAAATCAAAGAAAAGTTGAATAATAAACATAGGCAAATTTAAGCTAATGATTATTAACTATAAATAGTTCAGTTATGACTGTATAATTAATATGACCTGAAGAACTATTAATGCACTCAAAAATCTTTTCAGTAAATGACTGGCTAAGAGTAAGTTAAAAATTAAGTCAGAAAATGAAACAAGGAGACTGATGATACCTAGCCCCACTAGTTGACAGGGGGTTAATTAAGTTAATTCACTGGGAGTGATAATAAGGTGAGACAAACCACATTGGGAGAGGAAAGTGTTGAGGTTCTCTTCTTTAGTAATTGTAAACATTTTGCCCTCTGCGGTTTTTCTCACCTTTATCAGTCCATCTCTAACGAAGCACTGATGAATCGCATCTGGGTTTTGTTGACGGATTTGACGCAGGCGGTAGAGGAGTTGCTGTCTGTTCCTAGTCAAGCACTCGTTGATGTATAATCCCTTCCGTTGGGATGCAGCTGTCCGGACTAGATGGGATTTCGTGAACTGGGAAGACAGCTTCAGGCGAATTTTCCGCTGGTTTTGACCTGATCGATTCATTTTGCCTACTCTGTAGGCAGCAATAACGTCAGATTTGTTTAGAATGACCTGCAATTTGTTTTTTAAGAGATCCTGAGCTATTTCGACACAATTTTCACCTTCATGTTCCACAGGTATATCTTGGGACGACACAATAACAGAGTCTAGCAGCTTTTGCTGGTCTTGCTCATCCTGGGAGACGGAACGTTGGGCTGAAAATGTACTGATACATGCAGTCATTTTGCTGAGAGCTTCCTCCTGTTTTTTTATGGCTTCATCAGTTTTTAGAAGGTTGTTTTCCTCGCGGAGATCATTCAAATCATGCTGTAGTTGGTCTTGGCTAGCCTTGCAGTTTCTAATATCCTCGCAGAGGAGGGTTATTTCTCGTTGTTGTTGTTGGAGATTAGCGCGGTTCGCTAGATTCTCATTTAGAAGACTCAAGATGATAGTATTTTGAGACTCGAGGACTAGGCACAACTTTTTGAACCACTGATTCTCGGTCCAGTTTGTGAATTCCTTTGAAGGACCGGAAGCTCGCTTGAGTTGTTTAAACTGGGATGCTAGCATGTCCATAGGAGAGGGTTGAGAGGACTCTGCTCCCCTACTCAACTTGCTCAATGGGGTGGAGGGGAGGGCAGCACCTTCCCCCCGGACCCCAGAGCTTCCAGACGGAGAAACACGAATATTGTTAGAGTTGGCCGGGATGGATGCCTTGTTAAGGGGTTTGTTGTCCTTATTTCCCTGCACAGTCATATTTTTAGGAGACATGATTGGTTAGAATGACTGGGGGTATATTTTGTGAAGAAACTTGCGTCAGGCAGCGCGGAGGCGGCAGCATGCACTGTACTCACAGCCGTAGAGGATTGTTTTGAAACTTATTTGAGATGGAATGAGTTGATTTTGGTCGGTTACTTTGGTTTTGCTATAACATGCTTGGACTCCATGTACTTAGCTGCCTGTGGGTGGCGGTCTACATCATCTGGCGATAGTTTAAGGGCTGGTATACAGCTTAGAGTCCTTACTGAGCCCTTAACATTCTCTTGGAAACTGTCAGATTTAATTTTTCAGCCATGTACAACAACCTAGACTTCATCAAGTCTTTAATTTCATCAAAGTTTTTCTAGTCCACCAGCACAGCAACTTGTTCCTTCAGGGTAAGCTTAATTAACACAACTAGCAATTACAGCAACACTGAAGTTTTGCTTGGCCCCTAGCACAAGTTGTACACTTACCTCAATCCGTGAGGCGTTGAAAACTTCCACAAGCAGCTCAGAATGATCTGAGAGAAAATGATACACAGGCTTGATGGGTAACACTAGTTAAACACTCAATACCTAGGAAGGCATTACCAATTAGTGATATGTACCAGTATTTAGTGCATTAAATTATGGGAATTACTTCTCACGGACATATGCCCTCATTTTGTTATGACCTCTGACCTCTGGGTATGGTTCCTCTTCTGTTGCAGTTGTAAAATAGATATGAAGGCGGCCTTGCCAAATATAGTGTGTTTAGGGCCCTGCATATCAGTGAATTCTGCCCCTTCTGCCGTCTTCAATATCAGTATGCTCCTACACTATCCGTCAACATCTAGAATCGTCAACAATAAGTGCAAAAACGTACTGTCCAGGCTCTCCTTCCCCCCACCCCAACCACCCTACCTTCCATGATAGACGCGCACCTGCGACTCGCTGGCTCCAATTCGCCACCAGCAAACTACCACTTATGTGGGAGTTGCATGCTAGCTGGCGTGAGGTTCGGACGTGTTGCCTGGCCTCTCTGGTGGTTGGGGGTGTTTTGCCGCTTTAGTCGGAAGGGGGGGGGTGTCTCTACCCTCCCTTCTGTTCCCTCCTAGTTGGTGTGGACGTGGCGAGTTTTGCGATGGGCGGCCATCTTCCCCCTGTTGTGAGGGTCAATTCCGTGAGATTGGAGTTTACTGGTCGTGCGGGATATCCTGTAGTGGAGCATGTCATGTGTGTCATGCTCTATATCCCGGTAACGGACATCTACGGTGTGGAGTTGGTAACCGCTCACCGTGTGGTTATAAAGTGTGTGGGAGAAGCGGTGTAATGTGACTTTCTCCGGAGGTATGAGGGACGTACCTTGCAGCTGCAAGATGGTACCGGATCTGTGTCCATTACAGGATGCCCGACGTGGGGGGTCCCAGCGGGCGCATCTTCCCATGAGTAGTGGGTGCTTCCACTGGGTCCTAGTGAATGCGCTTGTGCACAGCCATGTGCGCCCCTTGTGTGCCTCTTCATGCGCCGTCTTGTACCAGGCCTCCTTTGCTATCGTCTTGTCCTCAGGGGAAGTGCATGATTTTTCCACTGTGAGTTTTCACACAACTGAGTGCGTGCTCTCGGTTCCATGGGATCCTACTTGCGTTTGGGTTCCGCGAGGTAAGTGTTTTCTCCAGGGTGTGCCGGACTTGATGCCTCGGCCGGATGTGGTTTACGGTCCTCAGGTTCCGGAGACCTCCCAGCTGCTTTGGGAGGCGTATTTTTACGATTCCCGGCATCTTAGTATCCGGAAAAGTATCAGTAGTCCGTGCTCTGTTTGCCCGGTGCCTGCATGCACGGGGAATGACGTTGTGTGTGTGCGTGTGGATGTTTCCTCTTGGCTCCTGTGTGGGCCTGTTTCAGTTTGTTCGTGTTATTGTTGTGCTTGTTTGTGTTTTGCGGAGGCCCTTCGGGCAGCTTCTTAGATTGTTCCTGTCTTGTTTTATTTTTTTTTGTATATATTTTCTGTATTTTTTGTGTATTTTGTTTTGTATTGCTTGTTGCCATATTATCTTATTACTGGTGTTTCATGTTCCTGTTTTGCTGGCGGTCCTTCAGGCCTGTGATGCTGTGCTTTGTTACTGTGTATTCTTCTGTATATTTATATTCGTGTTGTGCTTTGTTGTCTGTTCTTCAGGCCGGTGCTTCTATGTTTGGTTTGTTGTTTTGTTACTTTTTTTTGTAATTCTTTGCTTGCATGTTTCATTTGTATTCTGTTTTATTGTATTTAATTGCATGCATGGATGTAAAAAAAAAAAAAGAACATATGCTGCTGGTTCCTCGTCTAAGACCCAGCTTTGTGCCAGTATAATGTCACTCCCAGTATATAATCCCTGGCCGGAGCCGTGGTCAAGCAGAAACCATCTGGTGCTCTCACAGTTCACATGTGTCTTACCTTGCCTTGACGTTCTTACGAACGGGTGACTGACATTCTGAGCATATTGTATAAAGTGTCACATTCACCTTTGTTAGTAACGTAAATTCATTTGTATATATTTTTTTATTGTAGTAAGCCAAGTGGTTAAGTTTTTTGTCTGTAATTGTTTATTATTATTTTCTGTAAAATTAAAGTAGATTTTTTAGTAAGGTTTATTATATTAAATATTTTAAAGTGTTTATTCTCTTGTTCTTTACTCACAATTCATACACTGAAAAAGACTCAGCAGCTTTATTTTATTTGTTTTCTCTTTTTTTTTATCAATGTGCATTTGGCACAACACCTGCCAGGATAGTAACTGTGCTATTCCAGACTACGTCACAATAACGTGGGGGCCTGTCCTAGGAGTCTTGCTCAGGTAATGCTCCAAGTGCCTTTATTTAAAGTTGTACAATTGTTATTCTGCTTTATCACATTTGTTTTCAGTTCTCTTTTTGAGAAATTTTTGGTGACTAATGCTATGTACATTTCAGGTGTAGCAATTTGTGACTATTGGATTGCCTTTTGATTACGTAGGTGTTTTATGTGCAAATTCATACTCGTATTAGTTAGTCTAATGATCTTTGCTATATCCTGTGTTTTCCACCTTAATCTCATCATCCCTACAAAAGTTTTCCCACTCAAACAGATCACCCCCTCGGGTACTCTGGTACTTTGGTCTGTCTCCGGGCTATTATGTCCATCTTTGCAATAAGAACGTAAGAGGACTCTGGTACTTTGGTCTGTCTCTGGGCTATTATGTCCATCTTTGCAGTAAGCACGTAAAAAGACTCTGGTACTTTGGTCTGTCTCCGGGCTATTATGCCCATCTTTGCAGTAAGAACGTAGGAGGACGTACTGGACGTTAGTTCCTTTCACATCCAGGATTTCACTGTGCGTTTGGGACCCACACAGCAGTTCTCCTCAGTATTGACACTCTCCGCACCCTTACGCTTTCGTTCAAAGTTTGTAATTACTTACCGAGGTAGGGAATTTACCATTTTTTCTAGAGCACAAAGAATGGCAACTCTGTAAGTATTACCTAGGTTCAGTAGGTTCCTAGAACCTAGGAACCTAGGTTCAATAGAACCTAGGTTCAATAGAACCTAGGTTCAATAGAACCTAGGTTCAATAGAACCTAGGTTCTATTGCCTTTATGCTCGTCATTTATAGAATACCGGACAGAAATCCCTACATTCCTTTGAACTACCCCGAAACATTTTGTTTCACAATTCATGATTTAATCATTAAACATTTAATTCTCTATGTAACCATACTTTACCTTATAATTATAATTCAACTCAGGATAGTTACGAGTTGCTAGTCCTAGCACGTCATCTTTCGTCAATCTAAGTCATATATTGGTTCACGTGCAGAAGGACCTTCTCTATATTTTACTTGTTTCGTAATCATTCACTATGTTTAGATTAGCTGCTTTCCATCACAGCCCAGAGGATGAAGTGGGTACCCTCATCCATGCTACCAAAGCGCAATTGCTAACTCTCACAATTGAATATCATATTTCTCTTCCCCCTCCCCCATGGAGCCACTAAAACTGAACTCCATAATCTGATTTTGGACTACTTGGCAGGTACCGACATGATCACTTCGGCGGTGCACGAACAGCAACTAATTGCAGATAAAACCGCACTATTTGTAGTGAAGTTGAAGCTCCAGTTAACCCGCATGGATCTTCAACGTCAACAAGAACAAGCTGCCCTCTAGTGAGAACTAGCTGCCCTCCAGAAGAAACAACTTGAACTCCGATGAGAACGTGTGAGAGAACAGGTTGAACTCCAACGAGAACGTGAGAGGGAACATGTTACACTGCAACGTGAGCGTGAACGAGAAACTCTTCAGAAGAACTGGAAGGTGCCCCTCCAACGCGAACGTGAGAGGGAACAACTGCAAATCGAACTGGAGAAAATTCAGCTACACGAACGCGAAGCCGTCATCGCTCTCTCTGTGGAACAAGAGAAAGCTGCTACCTCTCTCCGTTAGGAACAAGAGAAAGCTGCCACCGCTCTTTAGTTGGAATGAGAGACACATGCTGCCACCCTACAATTTCGACAACAGGAGCCTGACCTTGAGACTGCCCACGTCACTCGGCGCCTGGAAGCCGAAGCTAACCTCCAAGTATATGCCGAGGTGTCTCACTGTATAAAGTTAATGCCACTTTTTTTAGAAACTGAGGTGGATGCATTTTTTAACTCATTTGAGGTTTTAGCTAACCACCTCAGCTGGCCTCAGGATCAATTGTCGATACTTCTCCAATCCCATTTGACAGGTAGAGCTGCCTTGATCCTGAGGTAGAGCAGAACTCCATAGTGAGGAGTTGACTTCAAACAGTGTAGGAGAGCTACACGTTTCTTTATGGATGACTCCATACGTTATGACTCCAACATCAGCGAGAAAGCATCACTGATGATGGAGCAGGAATTCGTTGTTCAGCAGATTGAGAGAACTGCAGAAGTGTCCTTCCTGATATTTTTGGAGGACCTAGAAATATGCATTGGTAGTGAACCTCTAGGAGCAGAGCTGAGGATCTTTCTGGACACATGATTGTATAAGGGGCGTGCTTGAATGTTTATTGACATGTAAAACGCAGTGTAAGATGAGAGATTGATTTCTTCTTTTGTTGGGGGATACTTATGTTTCAGGTATTTCAGCCCCAAGCAGAGTTTCATATACTTTTAGAGTTAAAGATACATTATTGTTGTGACAGGATGTCAGCCCCAAGCAGTGAGGGAGTAGTAAGTGGTCAGTAAGAGTTGTGCAGCCACCTAATATGGACAGTTGGTGAAGCCAGGATATTATTTGGGGTGCTACTGGGTTGTAGCAGCTTAGAGTGTTGTATGATAATGTCCTATTTTTATATGTCATGTATTATGTACGTTTACCTTGTGTATTATATGTTGTATATGTTAGCTGGCTTTTACACTTGTCTTGGTGAGGTTTCCCAGAAAGCGAGAGAGAGAGAGAGAGAGAGAGAGAGAAAGAGAGAGAGAGAGAGAGAGAGAGAGAGAGAGAGGGGGGGGGGGGGTCACGGCTGCGGATAGGGTGATGGTAAACACTAATTCACAAAAGGGGGATTTAGATCGTACCAAACAAGAAGAAAGTGGTGAGTTATGGCAGATCGAGTAGGGTGTATACACAAGACAACGAGGCCAGTTTTGGAGCCGAACCCTTAAATAGGTGAAGCTGAACCCCTCTCCAAAACCATGATGGGTACAGGGTGATCTCCTAGGTAAATTCCAAGCACTACAGTGTCCATTGCTGGTCGACCGATAGTAGCGGGAGTGTGGCTGCCGAAGTTGGCTGTCTGACCTGTCAGGGAGTGGTTGCGGACGCGGTCCGCCTGTGTGCAAGTAACAGTCTGGTACAGGAACCAGAGCTCTCTTTTGAGGTTTAAATCCCCATTTCCCTCCCAGTAAGAATAATTGGGGGCCTGTTCGAGAGATTCAATTGAGACACCCACAGTTCGAGTCCAGGAGGGTAGACTGATTCACCCATTGCTGCAGTAGGTAGCCCGTGTGAGAGCAGGTAGATTTTCTCTCTTTCGGGAAGACCCCCAGGACAGGATGAAGAAGGTGCAAACATTTATAGTGTCAGGCAAGCCTGAAGATTTGGAAGGCTGCACCAAAGAGCAGTTAAAGCAGATATTGGAGAAATGTTGCGTTAAGGTGAAGTCATATAAAGTGGCCGGAATGAAGGAGGAGATCCTTAGTCAGTTGAGAGCTAAGAGTGAAGCTGCAGAGCAAGGAGCCCAGCAAGGGGCTGGAAGTGGAAAGGAAGATGATGGACAAGACGAAGTGAGATCCCAAGGATCAAATAGGAGTAGCTGCAGTAGCAGGAGTAACTGCAATAGAAGCTTGGAAAGGTTTCAGCTAGAACTCCAGATGCAACAAGAACCTGAGGACAAAGAGAGGCAGTTTCAACTGGAGAAGTTGAGGTAAGCACTACCAATGAAAAAGGAAGCAGAATAAGAGAAAACTAAATTAGAGGTAGAGAAAGAAAGAACTAAACTAGAGGTAGAAAAAGAGAAAACTGAACTAGAGGTGGAAAGAGAGAAAACCCGAGTAAGAGAACTAGAACTAGAACAAGAGAAAGAGAGAGAGAACACACCAAATGGAATTAGAAGCAAAAAGAGCTTTGGAAGAGCATAGGATTGAACTCGGGTTGCCAGAGAACACCACACATGTGTCTCTCACACACACACACACACACACACACACACACACACACACACACACACACACACACACACACACACACACACACACAGGGAGTATCTAAGCAATAGGAAGCAGAGAGTTACGGTGAGGGGTGAGACCTCCGATTGGCGTGAAGTCACCAGTGGAGTCCCACAGGGCTCTGTACTCGGTCCTATCTTGTTTCTGATATATGTAAATGATCTCCCGGAGGGTATCGATTCATTTCTCTCAATGTTTGCGGACGATGCTAAAATTATGAGAAGGATTAAAACAGAAGAGGACTGTTTGAGGCTTCAAGAAGACCTAGACAAGCTGAAGGAATGGTCGAACAAATGGTTGTTAGAGTTTAACCCAACCAAATGTAATGTAATGAAGATAGGTGTAGGGAGCAGGAGGCCAGATACAAGGTATCATCTGAGAGAGGAAATTCTTCAGGAGTCAGAGAAGGAAAAGACTTGGGGGTTGATATCACGCCAGACCTGTCTCCTGCAGCACATATCAAGGGGATAACATCAGCGGCATATGCCAGGCTGGCCAGCATACGAACGGCATTCAGAAACGTGTGTAAAGAATCATTCAGAACTTTGTATACCACATATGTCAGGCCAATCCTGGAGTATGCAGCCCCAGCATGGAGTCCATATCTAGTCAAGGATAAGACTAAACTGGAAAAGGTTCAAAGGTTTGCCACCAGACTAGTACCCGAGCTGAGAGGTATGAGCTACGAGGAGAGACTACGGGAATTAAACCTCACTTCGCTGGAAGACAGAAGAGTTAGGGGGGACATGATTACCACATTCAGGATTCTGAAGGGAATTGATAGGGTAGATAAAGACAGTCTATTTAACACAAGGGGAACACGCACAAGGGGACACAGGTGGAAACTGAGTGCCCAAATGAGCCTCAGAGATATTAGAAAGAACTTTTTTAGTGTCAGAGTGGTTGACAAATGGAATGCATTAGGGGGTGATGTGGTGGAGGCTGACTCCATACACAGTTTCAAATGTAGATATGACAGAGCCCGATAGGCTCAGGAATCTGTACATCTGTTGATTGACGGTTGAGAGGCGGGACCAAAGAGCCAGAGCTCAACCCCCGCAAACACAACTAGGTGAGTACACACACACACACACACACACACACACACACACACACACACACACACACACACACACACACACACACACACACACACACACACACACACACACACACACACACACACACACACACACACACACACACACACACACACACACACACACACACACACACACACACACACACACACACACACACACACACACTGGACCCCCTTCACTGGACCCCCCTTCACTGGATCCCCCACCCCTCATCCCAGTGTCCTCTGAGACCCTGTTATCCACCTCACAGGTCCTCACACCCATGGAACAGCTTTCCCCACCAGCAGAACACTCACCAAGGAGGCGATTTGAGAAGGGACAGAAGAAAGTGAGCCTCAAAGCAAGGTACACTAACATAGATGGAATTACAAATAAAGCAAATGAGCTTGGAGAACGGGTACTAGAGGAAAACCCAGACATAATAGCCCTCACAGAAACAAAGCTAACGAGGACGATAACAAATGTAGTGTTCCCACAGGACTATTATGTTATGAGGAAAGAGCGGGAAGGAAGAGGTGGTGGTGGTGTACCTCTGCTGGTAAGAAAAGGCTGGGATTTTGAAGAGATGGTTATTCAGGGCTGTGAAGGTTTTAGTGACTACATAGCAGGTACCATAACAACTGGAGGGAAAAAAATTATAGTCGTAGTCATATATAATCCACACCAAATGACAGAAGACCCAGACAGGAATATGATAGAAACAACATGACCACCATTAACATAATAGAAAGAGGAGCTTTTGTTGCTAGCAGGAATGAATCTGGATTACTAATTATGAGACTTCAACCATGGGAAGATAGATTGGGAGAACAGAGACACGCATGGAGGACCAGAAACATGGAGAGCTAAGCTGCTGGACGTGGCAACAAGAAACTTTCTAAGCCAGCACATCAAGGAACCAACAAGAATGAGAGAAGATGAACCAGCAATGCTTGATTTGATATTTACCCTAAATGAGTGGGATATAAGGGAAGTTAAGCTGGAAGCGCCCTTGGGAATGAGTGATCACAGTGTATTGAACTTTGAGTACCTGGTAGAGCTAGTAATTATCTCCCCTAAAAAAGAACTAGGAATCAAAAGGCTGGCATACCGAAAGGGGAATTATGAACAGATGAGAAGTTTCCTAAGGGAAATACCTTGGGACACAGTCCTCAGAGATAAGTCTGTACAAGGTATGATGGACTATGTTACCCAAAAGTGTCAGGAGGCAGCTAAACAGGTTCACCCCGGCCCAAAGGGAAAAATCCGAGAAGCAACAGAAGAATCCATGGTATAATAGGGCAGGTATGGAAGCGAAGAAACTGAACAAAAGGGCGTGGGGGAACTTCCGGAATAACAGAACACCAGAAAGCAGAGAGAGATACCAGAGAACCAGGAATGAGTACGTCAGGGTGAGAAGAGAAGCAGAGAAAAGTTTTGAAAATGATATAGCAAACAAAGCCAAGACCGAACCAAAGCTACCCCACAGTCACATCAGAAGGAAAACAACAGTGAAAGAACAGGTATTGAAACTTAGAACAGGCGAGGACAGGTATACAGAGAATGACAAAGAGGTGTGTGAAGAACTCAACAAGAGGTTCCAGGAGGTCTTCACAATAGAACAAGGTGAGGTCACTGTGCTAGGAGAAAGGGAGGTAAACCAGGCGGCCTTGGAAGAGTTCAAAATTACGAGAGAGGAGGTCAGGAGACACCTGCTGGATCTGGATGATAGAAAGGCTGTTGGTCCAGATGGGATCTCACCATGGGTACTGAAAGAGTGTGCAGAGGCACTTTGCTTGCCACTCTCCGTAGTGTATAGTAAGTCACTGGAGATGGGAGACCTACCAGAAATATGGAAGACGGCGAATGTGGTCCCAATATACAAAAAGGGCGACAGGCAAGAGGCACTGAACTACAAGCCAGTGTCCTTGACTTGTATACCATGCAAGGTGATGGAGAAGATCGTTAGAAAAAACCTGGTATCATATCTGGAGAAAAGGGACTTCGTGACAAATCGCCAACATGGGTTCAGGGAGGGTAAATCTTGCCTGACTGGCTTAATAGAATTATACGACCAGGTGACAAAGATTAAGCAAGAAAAGAGAGGGCTGGACAGACTGCATTTTCTTGGATTGTTGGAAAGCCTTTGATACAGTACCGCATAAGAGGCTGATACATAAGCTGGAGAGACAGGCAGGTGTAGCTGGTAAGGTGCTCCAGTGGATAAGGCAGTATGTAAGCAATAGGAAGCAGAGAGTTACGGTGAGAGTTGAGACCTCCGATTGGCGTGAAGTCACCAGTGGAGTCCCACAGGGCTCTATACTCGGTCCTATTTTCTTTCTGATATATGTAAATGATCTCCCGGAGGGTATCGATTCATTTCTCTCAATGTTTGCGGACGATGCCAAAATTATGAAAACGAATAAGACAGAAGAGGACTGTTTGAGGCTTCAAGAAGCCCTAGACAAGCTGAAGAAATGGTCGAGTAAATGGTTGTTAGAGTTTAACCCAACCAAATGTAATGTAATGAAGATAGATGTAGGGAGCAGGAGGCCAGATACAAGGTATCATCTGGGAGAGGAAATTCTTCAGGAGTCAGAAAAAGAAAAAGACTTGGGGGTTGATATCACGCCAGACCTGTCTCCTGTAGCACATATCCAGAGGATAACATCAGCGGCATGTGCCAGGCTGGCCAACATATGAACGGCATTCAGAAACTTGTGTAAAGAATCACAAACATTGATTCAGTATATATAAACAGTATACTTATTTACTGATTAATAAATAAGTAACAATAAAGATATTTTATTCAGGAAAAGTACATACAGTTGATTTACAAACATAATTTTGGATTTATACATAGCTAGTACATACAATACCTAAAGCCACTAATACTCATAGCATTTCGGGCAAGGTGTAGGGGAATAAATGCTTAGACTAAAACTTAATAGTAATCAGGATTAGGTATAAATTGTGTTGAAAGAAGGAATAAAAAAAGGGGGGTAACATAGCATAAATCAGCAATTGTACACGTTGGTGAACAAACAGCATTGTTTAAAAAATAGCAAGACATGAGTTGACATTTAGGGGGGGTAAGGTAGGTTACATGGAGTTAATTAGGTAGTACTTGGTTTTACTCTTAAACTGGTTGAGAAAGGTACATCCTTTGACATGATTCGAAAGGTCATTCCACATTCTGGGTCCCTTGATTTGTAGAGCACTTCTAGTTTCTTGTGCTCTAGTTTAGAGCACTTCTTCAGCCAAATTGTGTAACAGGAAGAGGTCTTGGACACAAATTTGTTCCATGCTAAATGTAGAGGAATCAGCTGAGTATTCCTCAAATAAAATAAGCTGCCTCAGCTTATAAAGTAAATAAAATAAGCATTTCTGAAATAAGTAGCTGCCTCCCCTCACTGCCTTACTTTTACATAGCCTTCCCGGCATGGTGCCTTCTTTTGATAATTATTTGTTCCACACCCAAGTTGTGTAACAGGAAGAGGTCTTGGACTCCTAATTCCCTCTCTCTTTTTTAATGGTCCATATAGTCATAATTATAGCTTTAATTATTCAATGAATAAAGTTTTGACATTTTTACCCTTCTCCTTATCTAACATTATTTGTGCAGCATATTTTTATTTTATGTCTCACCTAGATTTAATTTCAAAATAAAACCAAACTAATTAAATTAGAAATGGGTATGTACAGCTAAGGTACACCCTTACTACTAGGTGAACAGGGGAATTTGGTGATAGTAAATGATCCCATCAGGCAGGGCTCATCACCTTCTCTCAAATTTCATGTTCACCAGTGTTTATTTACTTAATAACTACTGGTATAATATCTTGTTATTATAAAACTAATTATAATATCATAAAAGACATATATTTACTTCAAGTTTCAAGCAGAGAATACATATATAACTAACATGAAGGACTCCTCTTCACAAGATTCACCAGCTATAATCTTTTGTTTACGTTCCAAAATCTTAAAATCGATCCCAGTGTTATGTAGTAGAGAAAAATTGAGTTATATCCAGATTACGTAAAGCTACGAGTGGTCGACAGTACACTTAGATGATGGACCAAACTTACGGAGGTTTTTCTTCTTAGTATAGCTACCTGAATACCGACGTAGCCGCCACGAAGGCGCTAAGAAGGAAAACATTCGTAGCTAAGAAGAAAAACATTCGTAAGTACCTTCGTGAATCTGGCCTCTAGTCGCTCACAACACGATAGATGTACACGACTCCATCAATCTCAACGAAATAGTTCGGCACCACCGTCCTTACTACCTGTTGAACATCAAAAAGCAAAAGTTTAGCTTTTGAGAGTACATGATATGAGAACATTATATTGGTAACAAAGTAAATTGGATAGAGGAACAGTGTTATGGGAAAACATATATCAGAACAAAGGTTAGAATATTCTTTTGTATAGATAAACATTGTTACTCTTCTATAGATTTTACACAAAAGTAAGTGTAGTCGACCAATGATGAGAAGCAACCGCCTCGTACTTGAATCTTGATAAAAATGGTTGATATCAATTGGTTGATAATGATGATATCAATTGGTTGATTATGACTGATATCAATTGGTTGATAATGGTTGATATCAATTGATTGATATTGGTTGATTTTCAAAGTGGAAAGTACTCTAAAGAATTATAATAGATTTATTGAATTCTTTTTCTTTAAGAAAAAATGTAAATAAATCTAAATTGATCAACGAAATAGTAGAAGATTTATCTTGATGAAATTTGCATGTAATGATGTAAGCGAAGTGTTACGATCTTGACTATATCGTTGGAGTATGGAGTGGCGACAACTCCCACAGTATCGGACGCCATATGAACAACTCCATATGGTGATGACAGCCTGATACCTGCATACAGCTTCGGTTTCTTGCCTTGGCTAGACAGAGGTTGCTGTGGATGACCTCTGAGGTGGCGAATCAAGATCAGCTCCACCTACATTGTGCGATGTGCATAATGTCAACTCCCCAGTGAGTAAGTGTTACCTCCTGTTTTCACCAGTTCCATCCAATTAACTAATGACGTGTTTTTCTCCACAGAAGTGACGTGTGGGGGCGGTTTACTGAGGATGGCAGTTTACCTTGGGCAGCCAATATTCTTCCGACTTGGTCCTAGAACACGACAAAGTAAGCCGCCGCCCAATCTCCAGTGTGTGTTTACTGCAGTTTAAGTAGCATTGGAAGAGATCGGCATACCCCGGGTCTGGCTTAGGGGAGAAATCGGACGACAGTGAGGTACCTATGGAGAAACGCTGCTAGCTGGACGCTAGAGGCTTCTGCCAGGGGTTTGCTACCCCTCTATCGATTGTTTAAGTGGCCCCCGATCAGCGTGAGGCTGAGGTTCTTTTCCAGCAAGTGGTTAGAGTGGTTGTTGGGTATAGCCACCTCAGGATACTGTAAGTTGACTGGCCCACGTACAAGGTGAAACTCGCCAGTGTTTCACAGTACGGTTGGACGAGGTACCGGGTGAGAGAAACCCTGGGATTTGGTGAACACTGCATGTAAGCGTGTCTGAAGTCCTGCCTGAAAGGGTCTCGATGTATATAAGTATCGTACTAGTCCATTTATGTCTATTTAAGGGTTAAGTGTAAATATATTGGTGAAGGGAGCAGTGTTTTGTTCATTCCCCCCCCCTCCCCCTTGTATATATATTGCAGTATCTAGCCAATTACTTAAAAACCACTACCGACTCGGGGTCAGATACAACTAGCAGGTTCATCTATCAAGAACCAGGTTACTGGTCCATATTGACCGTAACATGAAGATATTTATGTATTCCAGAAGGGGTTTTAATGCAACCTGCAGCACAAAGTATAAATTCACTCAAAAAAAAATCTACCACTTATCGGCAATTCATGCCTGAGCCCCTTCTTGGGTGGCTTAATCTTCATCAATCAGATGGAGTCTTGTTTCTCCATCACATTCACTCCAAATATCCATCTTTGCTGCGACCTAAGCTCCTATGGTCCAGGACCCACCTACACCATGTTGCACAGGGTCTAGGTTCACCTCCCGGAGAACCTCGTTCTCTCCACCGCCGAGATATTAGCACAAATCTCCGCCACCGCCAACGTCTCACCGGCCGACATCCTGGAGACAAGAGTGTGTTCACTGCTCTTCTCCAGGAGTTAGGACCTTGAGAAGATACTCACAACCACTACTACGACCACCCTGCAAGACGCTGGCAACAACCTCGCACCACCACGACGCTACCTGGCGGACAGGATCGTGTTCACCAGGAATTTCAGCATAAGGATCATCGACAGCAACGACGACGACATCCTTGCCATCATTAACAACTAGAACCTGACGCAGACATCGGTAGCAGTCAAGACCAAATATCCAATGCCGAAGTCAACCGCAAACAATCACTGAAGGTATCTTCAATACGGACATCACAGCGACACACGCCACGGACTATGGACTTAGGAGCGCCGGAATCACCATACCACCCACCCAAGTGACCAAGGTTGGGCTCAGGAATCTCTACACCAGTAGATTGACGGTTGAGAGGCGGGAACGAAGAACTAAAACCCACCCCCGCAAGCACAACTAGGTGAGTACACACACTCACACACACACACACACACACACACACACACACACACACACACACACACACACACACACACACACACACACACACACACACACACACACACACACACACACACACACACACACACACACACACACACACACACACACACACACACACACACACACACACACACACACACACACACACACACACACACACACACACACACAGTGCCAAACAGATGGAAGAAGTACTAAGGAATGCTAGAAAATTACAAAGTGATGAGGATGGGAAAGTGTGGTCGTTAAGACGAGATCTTTCAAAAGAAGATAGAGAGAAGCTGAAACTGAACCTCGCCGAGGCAAAATGAGAGCAGGAATGAAAAAGAAATCAATTCTTTTTTCTACAAAGTGATAGGGTTAGGCAGGCCAGTAAAGTGGTACATAAAGGCAAACCAACAAAATCATTAGAGAAAGGGGGAGTGAAAAATAAGAAGAACAAGTTCAAGAAGTTCCAACAAACAAGTTCCAAGGGAACAAAACAAGGGAACAAGTTCCTCAAGATTGCATTCACCAACATAGATGTAGTAAGATCAAAGATACTGGAGTTAAGTGATATAATACAGCTGCAGACACCAGATATTGTTGCACTCACGGAGACAAAACTTGAAGATGCTATTTTAAATGAGGTCATATTCCCAAGGGGCTACTCAATTTGGAGACGGGACAGAAAAATCAGGAAAGGCGGTGGCGTTGCTGTGCTGGTGAAAGAACACCTGAAGATGTCCACGGTTGTTCCTGCAATATTTCTGATGCTCGCTGGTAGGACGTTGAATAACCGTGGACCTCTGATGTTCATACAGTGTTCTCTGACTGTGCCCATGGCACCTCTGCTCTTCACTGGTTCTATTCTGCATTTTCTTCCATGTCGTTCACTCCAGAACGTTGTTATTTTACTGTGCAGATTTGGGACCTGTCCCTCCAGTATTTTCCATGTGTATATTATTTGGTATCTCTCTCGTCTCCTTTCTAGTGAGTACATTTGGAGAGCTTTGAGACGATCCCAGTAATTTAGATGCTTTATCTCGTCTATGCGTGCCGTATATGTTCTCTGTATTCCCTAAATTTCAGCAATCTCTCCTGCTCTGAAGGGAGAAGTGAGTACTGAGCAGTATTCAGGACCGGACAACACAAGTGATTTGAAGAGTACAACCATTGTGATGGGATCTCTGGACTTGAAGGTTCTCGTAGTCCATCCTATCATTTTTCTGGCTAACGCAATACTTGCTTGCTTATGCTCCCTAAACGTTAGGTCGTCGGACATCATTATTCCCAAATCCTTGACATGCTGTTTTCCTACTATGGGCAGATTCGACTGTGTTTTGTACCCTGTATTATGTTTAAGTTCTTAATTTTTGTCGTATCTGAGTACCTGGAATTTATCACCGTTAAACAGCATGTTATTTTCTGCTGCCCAATCGAAAACTTTGTTAATATCTGTTTGTAGTTTATCAATGTCTTCAGCAGAGGTAATTTTCATGCTGATTTTTGTATCATCTGTAAAGGATGACACGAAGCTGTGACTTGTGTTTTTGTCTATATCTGATATGAGAATAAGGAACAGCAGTGGTGCAAGGACTGTACCTTGAGGTACAGAGCTTTTAACTGCGCTCGAACTCGATTTTACTTGATTGACTGTTACTCTTTGTGTTCTGTTCGACAGGAAATTGAGTATCCAGTGTCCTACTTTACCAGTTATACCCAATGATCTCATTTTGTGTGCAATCACTCCATGGGTATTGAAAGATTGTGCAGGAGCGCTCTGCTTGCCACTCTCCATAGTGTACAGTAGGTCACTGGAAACGGGAGATCTACCAGAAATATGGAAGACTGCTAATGTAGTCCCAATATACAAAAAGGGGTGACAGACAAGAGGCACTGAACTACAGGCCAGTGTTCTTAACTTGTATACCATGCAAGGTGAAGGAGAAGATCGTGAGAAAACACCTAGTAACACATATGGAGAGAAGAGACTTCGTGACAACCCATCAACATGGGTTCACAGAGGGTAAATCTTGCCTTACAGGCTTAATATTATTCTACGATCAGGTGACTAAGATTAAGCAAGACAGAGAAGGATGGGCGGACTGCATTTTTTTTTTATTGTTTGAAAGCCTTTGACACAGTACCCCATAAAAGGCTGATGCATAAACTGTAGAAACAGACAGGAATAACTGGTAGGGCGCTCCAGTGGATAAGGGAGTACCTAAGTGATAGGAAGCAGAGAGTTACAGTGAGAGGTGAGACCTCAGATTGGCGTGAAGTCACCAGTGGAGTACCACAGGGCTCTGTACTCGGACCTATCCTGTTTCTGATATACGTAAATGATCTCCCAGAGGGCATAGACTCATTCCTCTCAATGTTTGCTGACGACGCCAAAATTATGAGAAGGATTTAGATAAAGGACAGCTTGAGGCTCCAAGAAGACCTGGACAAGCTGCAGGAATGGTCGAACAAATGGTTGTTAGAGTTTAACACAAGCAAATGCAATGTAATGAAGATAGGTGTAGGGAGCAAGAGACCAGATACAAGGTGTCATTTGGGAGATGAAATCCTTCAAGAGTCTGAGAGAGAGAAAGACCTGTGAGTTGATATCACGCCAGATCTGTCCCCTGAAGCTCATATCAAGAGAATAACATCAGCGGCATATGCCAAGTTGGCTAACATAAGGAGGGCCTTTAGAAACCTATGTAAGGAATCTTCCAGAACTTTGTACACCACATATGTCAGACCAATCCTGGAGTATGCGGCTCCAGCATGGAGTCCATATCTAGTCAAGCATAAGACTAAACTGGAAAAGGTTCAAAGGTTTGCCACCAGACTAGTACCCGAACTGAGGGGTATGAGCTACGAGGAGAGACTACGGGAATTAAACCTCACGTCACTGGGAGACAGAAGAGTTAGAGGGGACATGATCACCACATACAAGATTCTGAGAGGAATTGATAGGGTAGATAAAGACAGACTATTTGCCACAAGGGGCACACGCACTAGGGGACACAGGTGGAAACTGAGTGCCCAAATGAGCCATAGAGACGTTAGAAAGAATTTTTTCAGTGTCAGAGTATTAGACAAATGGAATGCATTAGGAAGTGATGTGGTGGAGGCTGACTCCATACACAGCTTCAAGTGTAGATATGATAGAGCCCAGTAGACTCAGGAATCTGTACACCAGTTGATTGACAGTTGAGAGGCGGGACCCCAAAGAGCCAAAGCTCAATCCCTGCAAGCACAACTAGGTAAGTAAAACTAGGAAAGTACACTTTCTTTTTTTACCTAGTTCCACACACACTTCTTTGTCATTTGCAGACAGATTCACTACAAACGAAAAAGAAGTGTGCGAGGAACTCAATATGAAATTCCAGGAAGTCTTCACATAAGCGCTAGGGGAAGTTCCAGAGATAAGATAAGGAATAGTTAACCAGGCACAACTAGAGGAATTTGAGATTACCAGTGGGGGATGTAAGGAAGCTTATGCTAGAGTTGGATGTGATAGAGGCTATAGTCCCAGATTGAATATCGCCATGGATACTAAAGGAAGGAGCAGAAGCATTGTGCCTGCCACTCTCCATGTTTTGTTTTGTTTTTTTTGCAGGGATATTCCTGCACGGGCCCTAAGCCTTTAGCTGGCCCACTAAGTGTTGCTTGTTTCTGTTTTACTTGGGCGGAGTATGAGTATTTATGACTCGTAAGGTCGCTTCAGTAAGATTTTGCCATAGGTGTTTAACAACTTCTTCTGCTCTTTTGAATCTAAGTTGAAATGTTAGTGGGTTTGTAACTGTGCACTGTGTTAGATAATGTTCCAGTGGTCTGTCGGGCATTTCTCCACAGTGCTGACATTTCCTCTCATCTTCCGGAACCTGAAAGCCTATTTTTCATGCACATGGATATTCAAGCCTGATGCGATGTAAATGTACAACAAATCACTGGTAACAGGTGAACTGCCAGAAATTTGGAAGTCGGCAAACGTAGTCCCGATATACAAGAAGCGGGTATAGACAGGAGGCACTCAACTACAGGCCAGTGTCCCTAATTTGCATACCATGCAAGTTATAGGAAAAAGTTGTGCGAAAAAGCTAGTGGAACATTTGGAGTGAAGGAACTTTGTGACACAACACCAACATGGTTTCAGGGATGGCATATCATGCCTCACTGGATTAATTGAATTCTACGATCAGGCAACAAGAATCAGGCAAGAAAGAGAGGGGTGGGCAGACTGCATATTTTTGGATTGCCAGAAAGCCTTTGACACAGTACCACACCCTAGACTAGTGTGAAAGCTGGAGATGCAGGCATGAGTGAAAGAGAAGGTACTCCATTGGATAAGGGAGAACCTAAGTAATAGAAGACAGTGAGTCATTGAGGGGTGAGGCCTCAGACTGGCGAGACGTCACCAGTGCAATTCCGCAGGGTTCACTCATTGGACCCATACTGTTTCTGATAGATGTAAATGATCTACCAGAGGGACTGGCGAGACGTCACCAGTGCAGTCCCGCAGGGTTTAGTCATTGGACCCATACTGTTTCTGATAGATGTAAATGATCTACCAGATTGAATAGAATCATTCCACTCATTGTTTGCTGAAGATGCAAAAACTATGAGGAGGATTAAGACAGGAAGATAGTATGAGGCTATAAAATGACCTAGACAGACTGAATGAATGGTCCAACAAATGGCTACTAAAGTTCAACCCGAGTAAATGTAAGGTAATGAAACTAGGTAGTGGAAACAGGAGGCCAGACACAGGATACAGAATGGGAGATGAAGTCCTTCATGAAACGAACAGAGAGAAAGATCTAGGAGTTGATATCACACCACCAGCATGGGTTAAGAGATGCTAAATCGTGCCTCACAGGTTTAATAGAATTCTATGACCAAGTAATATGTATCTAATATATGTAAACGATCTTCCAGAGGGTATAGACTCATTTTTCTCAATATTTGCTGATGATGCAGAAATTATGAGAAGAATCAAGAGAGATGATGATAGACAGAGACTACAGGGCGACCTGGACAAACTGGAGGAATGGTCTAGAAAATGGCTACTAAAGTTCAACTCAGAAAATTGTAAAGTAATGAAATTAGGCGAAGGGAACAGAAGGATGAATACTAGGTACCATCTGGGAGGTGAAATCCTGCAAGAGTCAAATAGAGAGAAAGATCTGGGGGTTGATATCACACCGAACCTGTCCCCAGAGGCCCACATTAAAAGGATATCATCAGCGACATATGCTAGACTGGCCAGCAAAAGAACTGCCTTCAGAAACTTGTGTGTGGAATCGTTCAGGACCCTGTATACCATTTATGTCAGACCAATCCTGGAATATACAGCTCCATCTTGGAGTCCATACATCATTAAACAGAAGACAAATGTAGAGAAGATTCAGCTGTATACCAACAGACTTGTCCCGGAACTGAGAGGTATGAGCTACAAAGAAAGGTTAAAGGAGCTGAAACTCACGTCCCTGAAAGACAGAAGAGTAAGGGGGAGACATGATAACCACCTACAAAATTATCAGGAGAATTGACATTGTGGACAAAGACACACTCTTTAGCACAGGTGAACACGAACAAGGGGACACAGGTGGAAACTTAGTACCCAAATGAGCCAAAGAGATATTATTTTTTTTTTCAGTGTCAGAGTAGTTAACAAATTGAATGCAGTAGGAAGTGATGCGATGAAGGCAGACTCCATACACAGTTTCAAATGTAGATATAATAGAGCCCAGTAGGCTCGGGAATCTGTACACCAGTTGATTGACGGTTGAGAGGTGGGACCAAAGAGCCAAAGTTCAACCCCCGTAAGCACAACTAGGTGAGTACCGGCCCACCTGCAGCCTTCACAGAGATCACCCTTTTACCCACCTCCTTCACCTATATGACAAAATTGTTGGTAACGACGTTACCCGTTACATCTACGTCATCAACAGGCTGCTCGTTGGGAACACACTTCTGACTGCTGCTGCCCGATGACTTTCATCTACCTTCTGCAACTGCTAGCGGACCCACTGCCCTGCGGATCCCTGAGGAGACCACCAGGGAGCGCTCACCGTCTGCCCACAGCACCTCTGCGGTTCTCATGCTTGTCCCACTGACAGACGCCGGCATCAGCACCAAGAACAGTTGACTAGGACGGCAAAGCCAACTCCGAAGGCTCGACTAGCTCTGAAGACTCGACCGATTCCAAAGATGAACCCAAGGAAGCCGACCATGATGACTCGACAGACTTCCATGCTTCAGTCGATGACACCGGCTCTCCTGCCCTTTATGTGGCCGCCCGGGCACCATCTTGCCCTGCAGATCCCGCACTGGCACCAACTGGACTGACAGGAGCCCAAGGTGCCTCCTCCGGGTATATCCGATGTGACCGCGTACTTTCCAAAGAAGACGAATGGCATTACTCACAGAAATCACAATTACGTGATGTATCAAATGAACAAATCTACAAGGGCCGTGACGAGGATTCGAATCTTCGTCCGAGAGCATCCCAGACGCTGCCTTAATCGACTGAGCTACGACATGGTCAAAAGGAGTTGAAACCGAAGTTCGAAGTTCTACTGAACTTACTGGATCCTGCACCCTCTCCGAGGTACAAAGCAGGGTTTTACACAACTTTTTCCATGCACTCGAGCTATGTCAATAGGCCGTTCTCCCTCTTGTGATTTCTGTGTGTAATGAAGTATGGGCGAAGAGGAGGAACGGCCATATTGACATAGAGTCAAATAGAGAGAAAGATCTGGGAGTTGATATCACATCAAACCTGTCATCAGAGACCCACATCAAAAGGATATCACCATCGGCATTTACTAGACTGGCCAACATAAGAACTGCCTTTAGAAACTTGTGTAAGGAATCGTTCAGGACCCTGTATACCACTTATGTCAGACCAATCCTAGAATATGCAGCTCCAGCTGGGAGTCCATACCTAGTTAAACTCATGATAAAGTTAGAGAAGATTCAGCGGTATGCCACTAGACTCGTCCCGAGAGGTATGAGCTACGAAGAAAGGCTAAAGGAGCTAAACTCACATCCTTGGAAGACGGAAGAGTAAAGGGAGACTTGATAACCATCTACACCATTCTCAGGGAGAATTGACAGGGTGGACAAAGACAAACTCTTTAGCACAAGTGGAACACGAACATGGGGACACAGGTTAAAACTTAGTACCCAAATGAGCCACAGAGACATTACAAAGATTTTTTCAGTGTCAGAGTAGCTAACAAATGGAATGCACTAGGAAGTGATGTGGTGGAGGCTGACTCCATACACAGTTTCAAATGTAGGTATGATAGAGCCCAGTAGGGTCTAGGATCTGTAGACAAGTTGATTGACGGATGAGAGGCGGGACCAATATACACCACCTTGAGAACATTGTATACATCACCTTAAGAACACTGTATGCATCACCTTGAGAACATTGTATACATCACCTTGAGAATATTGTGTACAGCACCTTGATAATATTGTACACATCACCTTGAGAACATTGTATACATCACCTTGAGAACATTGTATACAACACCTTGAGAACATTGTATACAACACCTTGAGAACATTGTATACAACACCTTGAGAACATTGTATACAGGACCTTAGAACATCGTATGCAGCACCTTGAGAACATTGTATAAAGCACCTTAATAACATTGTATAAAGCACCTTGAGAACATTGTATACAGCACCTTGAGAACATTGTATAAAGCACCTTGAGAACATTGTATACAGTACCTTGAGAACATTGTATAAGGCACCTTGAGAACATTGTATAAAGCACCTTGAGAACATTGTATACAGTACCTTGAGAACATTGTATACAGTACCATGAGAACATTGTATAAGGCACCTTGAGAACACTGTGTACAGCACCTTAATAACGTTGTATACAGCACCTTGAGAACATTGTATACAGCACCTTGAGAACATTGTATACAGCACCTTGAGAACATTGTATAAGGCACCTTGAGAACATTGTATACAGTACCTTGAGAACATTGTATACAGCACCTTGAGAACATTGTATACAGCACCTTGAGAACATTGTATACAACACCTTGAGAACATTGTATAAAGCACCTTGAGAACATTGTATACAGCACCTTGAGAACATTGTATACAGCACCTTGAGAACATTGTATACAACACCTTGAGAACATTGTATACAACATCCTTGAGAATATATTGCACCTTGATAACACTGTTGGTATCAAGATTATGATTTTTAGGAATATAGCTTTTCCTTTTATTTATTTCGCGTGCTCTTAATTTACAAGTGGTACTCTATAGATTGTCATGATATGATATAGTTGGATTATTCCTACGCTGAAGTCAGTGTATTAAATCAGTTTTTGTGATTAACGATATATAGTATATAATAATTATATAAACGCGCACTATTCAATTGATTTTTCACGGTTCCTGAAAAACCACTTCAATTGATTTTTCAGACATCCATGTGTGTGCAGAAGCCCTGGTAGACATAATGGAAATCTACAAAAGTGGCAGCAGGAAAGACTCACTTAATTACAGACCTGTATCAGTGACAAGTGTAATAGTCAAAATATTGGAAAAATATAATAACCAAATGGGCTGGATAAATAACCTGGATAAAAATTATATAATAACAAACAGTATGGTTACCATCTGGAAAATCTTGCATGTGTAACGAATTTCTGTAGTTTGTATGATAGAGCCACAGAGAATTTACAGGAATGGTTGGGTTGAATGCATTTATCTGGACCCAAAAAAAAGGCTTTCGACAGAGTCTCACATAAGAGTTGTTAAATAGAAAATAGACCACACACAACCTACAAATTAGGTTAAAATATTTTTAAAAAACTCTTTTTTTTAAAAACTTTTTTTAAAACGTATTTTTTAAAAACTTTGTGTGGTTTAAAGAACCACACAAAGAGCATTGTTTGGGGAGCTTATAATATGTTTTCCAATTTCATAAATTTTTTCAATGCATGATTCGTGAAATGCTAAAGATCTTATTCACGACCTTTGTGAAATCAAAATTATGCAGTGAATATGATTATGAATATGCAGTGGTTGTATGGTGCCCATATCTTAAGAATCACATATGCAAACTGGAAAAGGTTTGCCCCAAACCTTTTCCCTAATTGCCCCAAATTGTCAGAATTTTCATGACTGGCAATCTTGAATTTTCAAGACACAAAAGTGATTCCATGCACCCGCCAAACCCCCTGTTTATGAATGAAAAATGGTTTACACATGACTCACAACTGATTTCGTTCGAACACTTCCGGAACAAGTGCTTCACTGACGAATTTTGTTCGAACCACAATGCTATAAATGCTTCACCCACGTACTACAAATACAAATAATCTCCGATAGAACCTGAACACCTAACCTAACCTTTGCCTAGTAGTAGTAGTAGGCATCCTTCAATCTCGGGAGACTATGGAGTTGCGCCCTAGTTGTCAATCCTGGTGCAGCGTCTGGTGTGACTGATGAGGCCAATCCGAGAGTGGCAGTCCATTCCACACCGAGCACAAACGAAGTTCGATTCTGGTCTGTCTTCCTGGCTACCGGCTTTCCTTCTCTGTCTCTTTGCCTCTGATTCCTTGGCAAGTGATTCCTCGAACTTGGAGAGACCTCTTTGAACAGACTGCCTCCAGGTTGAACGGTCTGCAGCCAGTGTCTCCCATATAGCAAGATCGACGTCCATTGCTTTCAGGTCCCTCTTGCATACGTCTTTGTACCGAAGCTGGGGCTTGCCTGTTGGACGCTTTCCCTGCATCAGCTCTCCATACAGGAGATCCTTGGGGATCCTGCCGTCGCCCATTCGCACAACGTGCCCGAGGCAGCGCATTCGTCTCTGTTTCAGCATTGTGTACATGCTAGTGATTCTTACTCTCCTCAAGACGTTGTTGTTTGTCACCTTGTCCTGCCAGGTGATGTCCAAGATGTGTCGAAGGCAGCGCATGTGGTAGGCATTCAACTGTCTTTCCTGACGGGAGCGGAGTGTCCAAGACTCACTGCCATAAAGAAGAGTGCTCAGGACACAGGCTCTGTAAACCTGAATCTTAGTATACTCAGTTAGCCTATTGTTAGCCCACACTCTCTTTGTCAGTCTGGACATGGTAGTAGATGCCTTACCGATGCGTTTGTTTAGCTCCGTATCAAGAGAGAGGGAGTCAGAGATTGTGAAGCCCAGGTACACGAAGTCGTGAACGACTTCCAGTTTGGAATCGGAGATGCCGATGTCAGGTGGGGAGTCCACTCCTTGTCCCATGACTTGTGTTTTCTTCAGGCTGATGGTGAGTCCGAAAGCCTGAGAGGCCTCGCTGAAGCAGGTCATGAGCCGTTGGAGATCTTCGGCTGAGTGGGCAGTGACTGCTGCGTCGTCGGCAAAAAGGAAGTCGCGCAGACACCTCAGCCGAACCTTTGTCTTGGCACTCAGCCTGGCGAGGTTAAAGAGCTTTCCATCCGACCTGGTCCGGAGGTAAATGCCTTCCGTGACAGATCCGAAGGCGTGCCGCAGCATAACTGCGAAGAAAATCCCGAATAGGGTTGGAGCCAGTACGTAGCCCTGTTTTACTCCACTTCGGATGTCAAAGGCGTCTGATGTTAGGCCATCAAAGACCACGGTGCCCCTCATGTTCTTATGGAAAGATCTGATGATGCTGAGGAGCCTGGGTGGGCATCCGATTTTGGGGAGGATCTTGAATAGGCCATCCCTGCTGACGAAGTCGAAGGCCTTCGTCAGATCTATGAAGGCTACGAAGAGTGGCTGCTTCTGTTCCCTGCATTTCTCCTGCAGTTGTCTGAGGGAAAAGACCATGTCGATGGTGGACCTGTCAGCTCTGATTCCGCATTGTGATTCTGGATAGACTCTCTCTGCAAGTACTTGGAACCTCTTCAATGCTACTCGAGCAAACAGCTTTCCGACAATACTGAAGAGGGAGATTCCACGGTAGTTGTTGCAGTCGCCCCTGTCACCTTTATTCTTATATAGCGTGACGATATTGGCATCCCTCATGTCCTGTGGCACCTCTCCTTCCCAGCAGAGGCAGAGAATTTCATGCAGCTCCATGAGCAGGCTACCTCTGCAGCACTTTAAGGTCTCAGCAGGAATGCCATCTTTGCCAGGAGCTTTACCAGAAGCAAGGGAGTCTAGGGCATCGCTGAGTTCTTCGAGGGTCGGCTCGCTGTCGAGCTCCATTAACACAGGCAGACACTCAATGGCGCTCAGGGCGTCTTCGGTGACCACATTGTCCCTGGCGTATAGCTCAGAGTAGTGCTCGACCCAGCGCTTCAGCTGCAGTGTCTGGTCCTGAATCACCTCGCCAGTGGCGGATTTCAGAGGAGCGGTCTTCCTCTGGATTGGGCTGAGGGCCTGCTTGATGCCGTCATACATTCCCCTTACATTGCCTGTGTCCGCTGCAGTCTGTATCTGGGAGCAGAGCTGGAGCCAATAGTTGTTGGCACATCGCCTGGCGCTCTGCTGCACTTTGCTTATATATGCACAATATGCTAATATATTATATATTAATTTATACTTGAGAAAATTCCCGTTTTGAATGAACAGCTTGTAACAATTTATGAATGCACCTGTGGGGTCGACCGCTGGATGTAATGGACTTGAGTCAAGGATGGGTTGCCCAAACAATTGCCAAAGTCCATTCCATGCACCTGCTAAACCCCTTGTTTATGAATTAAAACGTTTTACACACGACTCACAACTGCTGACGTTCGAACACTTCCAGAACAAGTGCTTCACTGACGACTTTTGTTTGAACCACAACGCTGTGAATGCTTCACCAACGTACTAGAAATTCAAATAATCACAAACAGAACCTAAACACCTAACATAACCTAACCACTGCAAAAATATGAACAATATGCAAATGTATGAGCCCACCTGGAGCTGCCGTGAGGTACAGATGTGTCGCCTGGCCTCTGGTAGTTGGGGTGTTTACCGATTTTGTCGCCAGGGGGTGCGGGCATCTCTGCCCCCCTGCTGTTGCTGCCTGGCTACGTGTTAACGTGGCGAGCTTGCCATGGGAGGCCATCTTCCTCCTGTTGTGCGAGTGAACTCCGTGGGCCTGGAGTTCACTGGTCGTGCTGGATATGCGGACATCGAGATGGTTATGTGCGACATGCTCCGTGTCCCTGTGATGGCCATGTACGGTGTTGAGCTTGTACCTGCCCACCGGGTTGTTCTCAAGTTCGTGAGGGAGGAGGAGTACCATGACTTCCTCCGGCGTTACGAGGGGTGTTCGTTGCCGTTGTCGGGTGGTGCCAGCTCAGTGTCCATCTCGGACCGTAGTGGTGCCCTGACTTATGTCAGTGTGCATGGGGCGCCCTTGGAGTTTCCCGAGGACCTCCTCCAACGTTATGTCCAGAGGTTTGGCACTGTCGTCTCTGTGCGGGTGAACACGCTCTCCTCCGGGAAGTATGCAGGAAGGCAGACGAACATTCGCACCTTGGGGATGCGCCTGTGGTCGGATATTCCATCTTCTGTCCGGCATATGGGGTACTACGTCCAGGTGTACTATGCCCGGCAACCCCGTACCTGTTTCTGGTGTGGCCTGTTGGGGCATCAGGCTGCCGGGTGCACTGCGGCTCCGGTTGCTCCCATCAACCTGTTCCGGGAGGAGGATTTCCCGCCGCTCCCTCTGGAGGAGGACTCCGGGGGTGAGGAGGTGAATGTCCCGTTAGCTGATAAGGCTTCCCCAGCATCGCCCGACCTTCTTCTGGTTGTCGCAGACCCTCCTCCAGATGTTGTGGTGCCGTCGGATGATTCTCCTGCTCCTGTCACTGGCACTGCTGCTCCTGTGGGCCTTCCTGGTGCTCCCCGTGAGGCGTCGCCGTCTTCTCACTCGTCTTCGGCTGCTGTGCCTGGCCCTGCATCCTCACCTCGGATCCCAGCTATGCTGGGTGCTGGGGTGGCTGCAGAGCCTCCTGCTGTGTGTGGTTCGGTTCCCCCTGTGGTAGAGGCTGCTGCCGTTCTGCGTCGAGCATCGGTTCGTTTGGCTGGTGGTGCCCGGGTTTCTGGGTCCGCTTCCGGCTCAGATGATATCCGGCCGGAGCCCAAACATTCCCGCCGTTCGTCTTCTGCCTGGGCCGATGTTGGGGAATTCAGTGCCTGTGGGTCTTCGAGTGTTACAGGTGTGGATACGGGTGTGTCGTTGTCTCCGCGGTTGGTGGTGACAGAGGTCCATGAGCCTGCTGGTGCCCGTATCACGGGGGTGCCTTCTGTTCCTTCTCAGCCCGGGGACTCTCTGCAGGGGGGAGTGGTGGCTTCCACTGCCCAGGATGGTGTGGATGCTGGTACTGGGCGTAACCTGGTAGTGACCTTGCGGAAGGATGCGTACCGCCCAGGTTCTCTGCAGTCGTCTGGTGGTGAGCCCGTGGCCGCTGGTGCCCCTGTGGTGGTACCCAATGTCCGGTCCGTTCATGTGAGGACACGCGTTGGGGACCTGGGGGACGTGTTGCCGGCGTCAATGATGCCGCCAGGTCACTGGAAAGAGATTGCCGCGTTGGTGTTGTTTGAAGGCGCGGCGGACTTTGAGGATGGGAGGTTTCCCTTGCTGTGGGGGCGAGTGGCAGTAACTTGCCTCAGAAGGGATACCATCTGGGTCCCCTGTTTGCAGGTGTTTGTGGCCGGGGTTCCGGATGCCATGGCGTCCCCGTTGGAAGTGGACGACCCTTGGCTGTGGTTGCGCTGGGAAGCGTTCCATGTACGGTTCCCTCGGGACATGTTTCCGGGCAAATATGTCCACTGATTTCCTATTTCTGTGCTTACTTTTGTACTGTGTGCCCTTCTGGCTGTTTGTTTGCCCTCTTGTAGTTTGTGCCCGTGCCTCTCCCTTTGTTTGGGGCGAGGCAGGTGGTATGGTGTGAGTGTTTTTATTCATGTGTTTGTTTTTGTGTTATTACTTTGCCCTGTGTGTTCTATTCATGCTTTCATTGTTGTGACTGTGTATGCTGTGCTTTCTTGTAGTATATCATGTTGTTCATACTGATGTATTTGTTTGTCGGTCCTTCAGGCCGGTGATTTTGTTTTGTTGTGTTCTACACTGCTCTACTGTTTTATAATGTTACTATGTTTTTTTGTTTTGTTTTGCTTGCATTGATTGCTTGTTTGTAATTGTTTTCTGTTTTGCGTCTTGTTGTGTATTTCTCATGATTACCTTGTTACCTTCTCAATGTTTTGATAATTGTTGTTCTGGGCTGTCGGTCCTTCTGGCCGGCGGTTTCTTGGTTTTGTTATATTTCACTTGTTGTTTTATTGTATTTATTGTATTTCCTTTGCATGCTTGCATGTAAAAAAAATACAAAATATAAACATATGCAAATATATAATAATAATAATAATTTATATATGAGAAAATTCGTATTTTCAATGAACAGCATGTTAAAATTAATGAATGAGTCCTTGGGGCCAACAGCTGGATGGAATGGACTTATTCCGAGGACGGTTGTTTACCATTGTAAATGGAATCAACGGATTGTACTACAAGCTTCCAGGATTATGTATGATTATATGCTGCAAATCATTACGGAAAAATAATTATGATATTAAATATCATTCATTAGCAGTAAAGAAAAACTAATCTCAAAAATATAGCTCAATATTACTTTGTTGATAATGTTAAAAACAAAGTGTGATAATTCTTGAAACATCTTGGCACCTCGAAAAGTAGTAATGCAAAGAAACCCTCCCCCTTCCCCCCCTTCGACTGAGCATATATATATTTAAGTATGTAGTATACTAAAATGTATTTAGCTTGTTTACGTTTTGCTATCTTTAACGACTGGTTATAGTTTGTTTATAGTATGAACACAAGTTTCCAACACCACTGGTCTAATCTCGGGCAGCCGGGGCGCCTCCGACCCCTAGATCGTCTTCGCCCTCATCCAACGACAACAACAACAACAACACTAGAGGAAATATTACCTTGTGCCACAAACCCTGTTGTTCGAGGCGCTCCATGTGTGGCTCCAGCTTGTCCTTGTAAGCCTCCACTGCCGTCAGGTAATTCACACCCGTCACAATTATCACCAGACCACCTGCGGGACAGGATGAGTATTAGTACCTAAAGAAGGTGCTGCTTTTCAACACCCAGTGCTAGCAGGCGCTGCGCACCAGACCTGCCAGACAGTGTTCTTGAGCGTGGACGGTGTTATCCACCACCACTGGTGAGCGTGAACGGTGTTATCCACCACCACTGGTGAGTGTGGACGGTGTTATCCACCACCACTGGTGAGTGTGGAAGATACTGTCCACCACCACTGGTGAGTGTGGAAGGTGTTGTCCACCACCACTGGTGAGTGTGGAAGGTGTTGTCCACCACCACTGGTGAGTGTGGACGGTGTTGTCCACCACCACTGGTGAGTGTGGACGGTGTTGTCTACCACCACTGGTGAGTGTGGACGGTGTTGTCCACCACCACCACTGGTGAGTGTGGAAGATACTGTCCACCACCACTGGTGAGTGTGGAAGGTGTTGTCCACCACCACTGGTGAGTGTGGAAGGTGTTGTCCACCACCACTGGTGAGTGTGGACGGTGTTGTCCACCACCACTGGTGAGTGTGGACGGTGTTGTCCACCACCACCACTGGTGAGTGTGGAAGATACTGTCCACCACCACTGGTGAGTGTGGAAGATGTTGTCCACCATCACCACTGGTGAGTGTGGAAGATACTGTCCACCACCACTGGTGAGTGTGGAAGATGTTGTCCACCACCACCACTGGTGAGTGTGAAAGATACTGTCCACCACCACTGGTGAGTGTGGACGGTGTTGTCCACCACCACTGGTGAGTGTGGACGGTGTTGTCCACCACCACTGGTGAGTGTGGACGGTGTTGTCCACACCACCACTGGTGAGTGTGGAAGATGTTGTCCACCACCACTGGTGAGTGTGGATGGTGTTGTCCACCACCGCTGGTGAGTGTGGAAGATATTGTCCACCACCACTGGAGAATGTGGAAGGTGTTGTCTACCACCACTGGTGAGTGTGGAAGATGTTGTCCACCACCA
>NC_091204.1:24396367-24578867 GCF_040958095.1 Procambarus clarkii
GGAAATGTCAAGACGCTCAAGCCTGGAAACCCACTTCGGCCAATCATTAGCCAGATACCCACACCCACGTACAGACTGGCGAAGCGACTCAACGGCCTGCTGACTCCTTATGTTCCTTGCGCCTTCAGCCTGAAGTCTCCAAAGGAATTTGTTGACTTACTGCGGGGCACACGGGCCACAGGGATAAGAGCCTCGTTGGACGTAGAATCGCTGTTTACCAACGTACATGTGGACGAGACAATCGGAATGATAGCCGACAGAGTGTATCGTGATCCAGCCTGTACTCCTCTTGACATACCAGAAAATATTCTGAGGAAACTACTCCAAGCTTGTACTAAAGAGGCACCCTTCTTGAGCCCGGATGGGCACATGTATAAGCAAGTAGATGGGGTCGCCATGGGTTCTCCCCTAGGTGTCCTGTTTGCAAACTTCTACATGGGTACCATCGAGCAAAAAGTCTTAGTCGACATGAACTTGAAACCGGCCATATACTGCAGGTATGTTGACGACATTTTTACACAGGTACCTGATGTCAGACATCTGCAGGAGCTGAAGGAGGCATTTGAGCAGAGTTCCGTGCTGCGTTTCACTTACGAGATGGAAAAGGATGGGAAGCTGCCCTTTCTAGATGTAACAGTCATGGAAAAGGGCGGAGGTTTCCACACTGCAGTCTACACTAAGGAAACAAACATAGGAATGTGCCTAAATGCCAACAGCGACTGCCCAGACAGGTACAAGAGGAGTGTTGTTAACGCATATGTCGACCGTGCTCTCAGCCACAGCTCAGAATGGAAGCAAGTCGACGAAGAACTCTGTAGGGTAAGGCAGGTCCTATAACGGCTTCTCCAATGGTTTCGTCGAAGACATCATAAGAAGGAAAGTGAAAAGCCATGCAACCTCTGAAGAGACAACTAACACAACACCTATACCCCCTATTAGACTATTTTACAGGAACTTCTTTTCCACAGCTCATAAAACGGAGGAAAGGGTCCTGAAAGATATTGTTAATAGAAACGTTATCCCTACAGACAAAAATCAGAGGATACAACTGATGATTTACAATAAAATCAGAAAAACGGCCAGCCTACTCATGAGAAACTCTCCAGACACAAAACAGAACGCTTTAAAAGAGACTAACGTCGTCTATGCCTTCAAATGCACACTTGGGGACTGTAAGCTCCAAAAAACCCAGTATATAGGCAAGACAACAACATCTCTTTCTAGGCGTTTAACGATGCATAAGCAACAGGGCTCCATTAAGGAACATATAATCTCTTCCCACAACCAAACCATCGCCAGAGAAATCCTAGTAAACAACACAGAAATCATCGATAGATACAGCGATAGCCGGCGGCTTGACGTTTGCGAGGCACTACACATCAAGAAGTCAACACCAGCAATCAACAGAAAATTATTGCACAACTATATTCTACCCACCTCAAGACTCCGCTCCAATATACAAGCATCAAGAAATATGGACCAATAGGCTTTCTACAAACACTTCTATTCAATATCCATTGCTTCGTGTTCTGTCTTGTGTTGATGAAATTATTACCCTATTAATACTCTTGTTCTGTCTTGTGTTGATGAAATTAATACCCTATTAATACCACATTTTGTTCTGTCTTGTGTTAATGCCACATCACCCCTTCCACCTCACTCAAATGTAGATATAAAATCGGAGATACGTAAGTTCTATTCAGTTGTGTATTTGTGAACAAAAGTCTTTGAAAATGTAATAAGTTTTACGAAACGCGCCCGTGTCGCGTCAGACTAGAAATAAAAATGAATTTTGGAGAATTGATTTTTGATTTACCTCCAACAGTGAAGCGTAATGTACGAAAGATTGAGAAAATTCGTGTTAGAATTATTAATCTTACTTTTTCGGTCATATTTAATAATATATGTCTACAGGAAAGACTGCTACCAAAATATACTAATATATATATATATATATATATATATATATATATATATATATATATATATATATATATATATATATATATATATATATATATATATATATATATTATTAAATATGACCGAAAAAGTAAGATTAATAATTCTAACACGAATTTTCTCAATCTTTCGTACATTTCTTTTCACTGTTGGAGGTAATTCAAAAATTCTTATGATGTCTTCGACGAAACCATTGGAGAAGCCGTTGTTGACTAGGACCTGCCTTACCCTACAGACCTTACCCTTACCCTTACCCTTACCCTACTAGTCAACAACGGCTTCTCCAATGGTTTCGTCGAAGACATCATAAGAAGGAAAGTGAAACGCCATGCAACCTCTGAAGAGACAACTAACACAACACCTATACCCCCTATTAGACTATTTTACAGGAACTTCTTTTTCACAGCTCATAAAACAGAGGAAAGGGTCCTGAAAGATATTGTTAATAGAAACGTTATCCCTACAGACAAAAATCAGAGGATACAACTGACGATTTACTATAAAACCAGAAAAACGGCCAGCCTACTCATGAGAAACTCTCCAGACACAAAGCAGAACGCTTTAAAAAGAGACCAACGTCGTCTATGCCTTCAAATGCCCACTTGGGGACTGTAAGCTCCAAAAAACCCAGTATATAGGCAAGACAACAACATCTCTTTCTAGGCGTTTAACGATGCATAAACAACAGGGCTCCATTAAGGAACATATAATCTCTTCCCACAACCAAACCATCGCCAGAGAAATCCTAGTAAACAACACAGAAATCATCGATAGATACAGCGATAGCAGGCGGCTTGATGTTTGCGATGCACTACACATTAAGAAGTCAACACCAGCAATCAACAGCCAGTTAATGCACAACTATATTCTACCCACCTCAAGACTCCGCTCCAATATAGAAGCATCAAGAAATATGGACCAATAGGCTTTCTACAATCACTTCCATTTCAATACCCATTGTTTCGTGTTCTGTCTTGTGTTGATGAAATTAATACCCTATTAATGCCACCTCTTGTTCTGTCTTGTTGATGAAATTAATACCCTATTAATGCCACCTCACCCCATCCACCTCACTCAAATGTAGATATAAACAAAATCGAAGATGTGTAAGTTCTATTCAGTTGTGTATTTGTAAACTAAAGTCTTTGAAAATGTAATAAGTTTTACGAAACGCGCTCATGTCGCGTCAGACTAGAAATAAAAATGAATTTTGGAGAATTGATTTTTGAATTACCTCCAACAGTGAAAAGAAATGTACGAAAGATTGAGAAAATTCGTGTTAGAATTATTAATCTTACTTTTTCGGTCATATTTAATAATATATGTCTACAGGAAAGACTGCTACCAAAATATACTAATATATATATATATATATATATATATATATATATATATATATATATATATATGTATATATATATATATATATATATATATATATATATATATATATATATATATATATATATATATATATATATATATATTATTAAATATGACCGAAAAAGTAAGATTAATAATTCTAACACGAATTTTCTCAATCTTTCGTACATTATGCTTCACTGTTGGAGGTAAATCAAAAATCACTTCTCCAAAATTCATTTTTATTTCTAGTCTGACGCGACACGGGCGCGTTTCGTAAAACTTATTACATTTTCAAAGACTTCACAAATACACAACTGATTAGAACTTGCGTTTCCCTGATTTTATATCTACATTTGAGTGAGGTGGGAAGGGTGATGTGGCATTACATTTGAGTGAGGTGGGAAGGATGATGTGGCATTAACACAAGACAGAACACTAGAGGATATTAATAAGGTATTAAAAGTATCAACACAAGACAGAACAGAAACAATGGGTATTGAATAGAAGTGTTTGTAGAAAGCCTATTGGTCCATATTTCTTGATGCTTCTATATTGGAGCGGAGTCTTGAGGTGGGTAGAATATAGTTGTGCAATAATTGGCTGTTGATTGCTGGTGTTGACTTCTTGATGTGTAGTGCCTCGCAAACGTCAAGCCGCCTGCTATCGCTGTATCTATCGATGATTTCTGTGTTGTTTACTAGGATTTCTCTGGCGATGGTTTGGTTATGGGAAGAGATTATATGTTCCTTAATGGAGCCCTGTTGTTTATGCATCGTTAAACGCCTAGAAAGAGATGTTGTTGTCTTGCCTATATACTGGGTTTTTTGGAGCTTACAGTCCCCAAGTGGGCATTTGAAGGCATAGACGACGTTAGTCTCTTTTAAAGCGTTCTGTTTCGTGTCTGGAGAGTTTCTCATGAGTAGGCTGGCCGTTTTTCTGGTTTTATAGTAAATCGTCAGTTGTATCCTCTGATTTTTGTCTGTAGGGATAACGTTTCTATTAACAATATCTTTCAGGACCCTTTCCTCTGTTTTATGAGCTGTGGAAAAGAAGTTCCTGTAAAATAGTCTAATAGGGGGTATAGGTGTTGTGTTAGTTGTCTCTTCGGAGGTTGCATGGCTTTTCACTTTCCTTCTTATGATGTCTTCGATGAAACCATTGGAGAAGCCGTTATTGACTAGAACCTGCCTTACCCTACAGAGTTCTTCGTCGACTTGCTTCCATTCTGAGCTGTGGCTGAGAGCACGGTCGACGAATGCGTTAACAACACTCCTCTTGTACCTGTCAGGGCAGTCGCTGTTGGCATTTAGGCACATTCCTATGTTTGTTTCCTTTGTGTAGACTGCAGTGTGGAAACCTCCGCCCTTTTCCATGACTGTTACATCTAGAAAAGGCAGCTTCCCATCCTTTTCCGTCTCGTAAGTGAAACGCAGCACGGAACTCTGCTCAAATGCCTCCTTCAGCTCCTGCAGATGTCTGACATCAGGTACCTGTGTAAAAATGTCGTCAACATACCTGCAGTATATGGCCGGTTTCAAGTTCATGTCGACTAAGACTTTTTGCTCGATGGTACCCATGTAGAAGTTTGCAAACAGGACACCTAGGGGAGAACCCATGGCGACCCCATCTACTTGCTTATACATGTGCCCATCCGGGCTCAAGAAGGGTGCCTCTTTAGTACAAGCTTGGAGTAGTTTCCTCAGAATACTTTCTGGCATGTCAAGAGGAGTACAGGCTGGATCACGATACACTCTGTCGGCTATCATTCCGATTGTCTCGTCCACAGGTACGTTGGTAAACAGCGATTCTACGTCCAACGAGGCTCTTATCCCTGTGGCCCGTGCGCCCCACTTACGAGACGGAAAAGGATGGGAAGCTGCCTTTTCTAGATGTAACAGTCATGGAAAAGGGCGGAGGTTTCCACACTGCAGTCTACACAAAGGAAACAAACATAGGAATGTGCCTAAATGCCAACAGCGACTGCCCTGACAGGTACAAGAGGAGTGTTGTTAACGCATACGTCGACCGTGCTCTCAGCCACAGCTCAGAATGGAAGCAAGTCGACGAAGAACTCTGTAGGGTAAGGCAGGTTCTAGTCAATAACGGCTTCTCCAATGGTTTCATCGAAGACATCATAAGAAGGAAAGTGAAAAGCCATGCAACCTCCGAAGAGACAACTAACACAACACCTATACCCCCTATTAGACTATTTTACAGGAACTTCTTTTCCACAGCTCATAAAACAGAGGAAAGGGTCCTGAAAGATATTGTTAATAGAAACGTTATCCCTACAGATAAAAATCAGAGGATACAACTGACGATTTACTATAAAACCAGAAAAACGGCCAGCCTACTCATGAGAAACTCTCCAGACACGAAACAGAACGCTTTAAAAGAGACTAACGTCGTCTATGCCTTCAAATGCCCACTTGGGGACTGTAAGCTCCAAAAAAACCCAGTATATAGGCAAGACAACAACATCTCTTTCTAGGCGTTTAACGATGCATAAACAACAGGGCTCCATTAAGGAACATATAATCTCTTCCCATAACCAAACCATCGCCAGAGAAATCCTAGTAAACAACACAGAAATCATCGATAGATACAGCGATAGCAGGCGGCTTGACGTTTGCGAGGCACTACACATCAAGAAGTCAACACCAGCAATCAACAGCCAATTATTGCACAACTATATTCTACCCACCTCAAGACTCCGCTCCAATATAGAAGCATCAAGAAATATGGACCAATAGGCTTTCTACAAACACTTCTATTCAATACCCATTGTTTCTGTTCTGTCTTGTGTTGATACTTTTAATACCCTATTAATATCCTCTAGTGTTCTGTCTTGTGTTAATGCCACATCATCCTTCCCACCTCACTCAAATGTAATGCCACATCACCCTTCCCACCTCACTCAAATGTAGATATAAAATCAGGGAAACGCAAGTTCTAATCAGTTGTGTATTTGTGAAGTCTTTGAAAATGTAATAAGTTTTACGAAACGCGCCCGTGTCGCGTCAGACTAGAAATAAAAATGAATTTTGGAGAAGTGATTTTTGATTTACCTCCAACAGTGAAGCATAATGTACGAAAGATTGAGAAAATTCGTGTTAGAATTATTAATCTTACTTTTTCGGTCATATTTAATAATATATGTCTACAGGAAAGACTGCTACCAAAATATACTAATATATATATATATATATATATATATATTTTGGTAGCAGTCTTTCTTGTAAACATATGTTGTTGAATATGATCGAAAAGCTAAGATTAATAATTCTAACACAAATCTTCTCAATATCTTTTATATTACATATATAATAATATATTTTCGTTTTTCTTCACTGTGGACGGTAATTGAAAAATTAACTCTCCATAATTCATGTTATATATATTTTTATTTTTGGTCTGATGCCAAGAAGCGTTTCGTAAGGCTTCTTACATTTTCAAAAACTTGGTTTACATATAACATACATCATGCTTTTATTTGTCTGGGAGAAGTGATATGACACAATAGTTTTGGGTGGGGTGACAGAATACGAATCAATTATGCAGTCCAGGAGTCACAATAACGTGGCTGAAATATGTTGACCAAACCACACTCGAAAGTGAAGGGACGATGACGTTTCGGTCTGTCCTGGACCATTCTCAAGTCGATTGTGAATGACCTGAGTCACAATCGACTTGAGAATGGTCCAGAACGGACCGAAACGTCGTAGTCCCTTCACTTTCTAGTGTGCGGTTTAGTCAACACGAATCAATTAGTATAAATTGGGTATGAAAACATAAGAATGGAAGCAACTACACAAGGCTAATTGGCCCATACTTTCTCTTGCTGTTTCTATGTTGGTTCGGGGTCTTGAAGTGGGTAGAATATAGTTATGTGTTAATTTACTTTTTATTACTGTTGGTGACTTTTTCATGTGTAGTGCCTCGCTGATGATGGGTCTCCTGCTATCGCTGTATCTATCGAGGATTTCTGTGTTGCTTGTTAAGATTTCTCTGAGGATGGTCTGGTTGTGAGAAGAGATTATATGTTCCTTGATGGAGCCCTGTTGTTTGTGCATTGTTAATCGCCTAAAAAGAGACGTTGTTGTCTTGCCTAATACTGAGATCTTTGGGGCTTACAGTATCTGTTGAGAAGAAAGCTTACTCTCTATTAATTGAGTGATATTTAATTAATAGATTAATTTGAATTAATCGAAAGACCACCCTATTTTGACTGAAAAGGGAAACAGATAAAGTTAAATGATAAGGACTGCAACACCAGTGCCTATGGATAAGCAACTATTAAATATTATTCTTTAAACTTCAATGGGCTGTATAATATTAATGTTCGAGAATAAACTTTCCGTCCTTCACAAAATTGGGGGTTAATACCAGAAGTAATCTACTCCCAGTACGCTTCATCGAGGCTGGTTCTTCCTCGAATAAAAATTTAGTAAATTCTACTAAATACTACATTAAGAAACATTAGATAAATTGATTAATTGTAAAAAGATTATAGATTGATTAACCAAGAAATTATTCTCATTTGACTTTTATGAGGCTAACATATTACGTTAGATATCTCAAATCAAATAAACTAAATGTCTTCGACTGACAATCGATTCTAGAATTTTCTCAATCAAAGAAATAATAGAAAAGGGTTCAGCTGCTTAGTTGTAATAGTGAACGGAGAGGTATAGGTGCAATGGCGTCGTCTGCTACTTGCTGCAACACGTGAGCTCGAACATGGCGTGGGAACATGAGGACCACGACCGCTTACAACATAAGCTGAAATTTCAACTGAATATACTAATTGTTTACACCTACTATTTAGTATCCTCACTATGCCATAGAAGGAATGAAATTAATTCCTTATGGACGTACTTATTGTTTGGGGAGGTCGCGTGGCATAACGATGGACAGTGCACAGTAAAAAGATATATGTAGAGATCTCAAGATATAATTAATACTAGGTCACTTAACCTGCTGGTTGTCCACCGAAGCAATCACAGATTGCTACTGGAGCAATTGCACGCTCCTAGGCCGATTAACTGCAAGGGCCTAACGTAGAATTGATGCAAATTCGACTCTCCTGGGACGCACGATGTGATTGTTGGCGTCGCTTGATCAGCCAGTGGCTAATGCAAGAATGGCGTCTCTCCGCCTTCCTCCCTCACCTCGTCTCTCACATTCACAACAGAAATTAATAATCACGGATAATTCTTTTCTGTGTAATTACTGATGTAATGCGTTAATGAGAGACGGGTTGCAATTATAGGGAATTAAATAATATCATATTCTCGTTAAATGGTGTTAATCGAGAAATGGAGATAATTTTATTTCCTCCATAGCATTCGTACCTAACAGATAAAACTGTTACTAGATAATAATTTCAGTTAATAACTCTCGGTTTTGGATTATTAGGAGCTATATTATCCGTAGTTAATTATTGTACGGAATACTGATAATTTTAGAGAGCCACATTCAATTCTCTAACATATTATGAATAAATATGTTTAAATGGACATTATTTGACGCAATCCTGCCTCTTGATGTCGTGAGAATATTAGCAATATGCTCAGATAAAGAAATATTAATTTATGTTAACACTACTGTTAGTGGAATTAATAACTACTTTAATTAGCTATACTATAATGATGTATTATAATACAATGGTAATGTGTCAGTGTTGGAAATTTCCAACATAACTCCGGGGAAGGGGGGGGGGGGAACTCGGGTCGCAGTTCAATGTTGCGTACTGACGTACCTATCCCGAAGTTAATATTAATGTTAGTACGTTAGTACACACATAACAGATGTCCCGTAATTGTCAAGGACATATAAGACTTTAAGTCATGTTAAATGTAAAACATGGAATTGTGAATCATCTAAAGTTAATAACTACTAAAGCCTACAATGTACTCCATGACTGGTGTCGCGATGACGTGTAACGGTTATGTTACTAAGTCTTAAAGTTTTGTAAACTCATAGATGCTCTAGATGGAATAATGTTATAGTCGATAGCCTACACAAACAAATTAATGATTAAATCATACAATTTAAAGTAACTGAGAATCCACTGTGAGGTGAATGTCTTGGGTCATTGTGACTTGTAACTGATTTGACTTGACATCACAACACAGCATCATCATGATTACTCAAATTGGATGATAAATTATTTGCTTTTAGTCAGAGCTATAATAGGCTTGTAGTTTCCATTTACATTGTTGAGCAGCTGCTCTAGGTGGGCGTGTGCTCGGTGGATCAGAATTGTTGTCCTCGGAAACTGTAGGTGAAGTTGGTTCTGTTAAACACTCTCATTCTGCTAATTTGAGAGGTACCAACTTCTCTAATGTTTTTAGGGTAGTAGTGCCTTGGCACAAAATCCGTACTACTCTCAGGATGCCTTGGTGATCTGGGTGGATAGAGACAATTTTGCCTATAGGCCATTCTGACCTGGATCCATCACTGTCAATCAACACTAGGTCTCCTGGTTTGGGTTGAACTTTATTATAGGGGCACGAAGCTCCATAGTGGTACTCTCGTAGAGCTGTGGTACTCTCGAGTCCACACCTCATTCCACCTTTCAATTTCTCTCGAGAGATGTTGGTAACTTTCCACTAAATCACTCCTAATCATATGAGAAGGGTCAACGGGATCCTCTCCTTCCAAAGGTATCAGAGGGCTCAGCAGGCCTCCATGAATTAAATGTGAGGGACTCAGGGGTTCTCTCTGTGACAAGTCATCTGATAGGTAAGTTAATGGGCGATTGTTGACTCGCGCCTCAATTTCCACGATGAGTGTTTGGAGTTCAGAGAAACTAATTTTCTGTCGATGTAAGGTCATTTTTAAACATTTCTTGACAGTCCCTATCATACGTTCGTAGAACCCACCTTGCCAGGGGGCTCTGGAAGCTATAAATTTCCAGTGGTATTGTCGTCTCTGCATGACAGACTGCACTTCTGGATGATTCCATATCTCTCGTAGGCAGGCTTCTCCTGCCACAAAATTTGAACCATTTTCGGATATCATTAGTTTGAGACAGGATCTGCGAGCTGCAAATTTACGAAAAGCTTGGATGAAGGCTTCGGCACTCATGTCAGAAGTCACTTCTAGATGTACGCCTCGTGTGGTTGCACACGTGAAGAGGCAAATATAAGCTTTCACTGGTATCTTATCTGGAGTGCCAGTGAGAAGTAAGGCTCCTGTGTAATCGACACCAGTGGCCTGAAAGGGACGAAGATGGACTACTCTCTCCTTAGGGAGTGGTGGAGGTCCTGGGTAAGGATACACTCGAGCATCGTATCTTTTGCAGATTACACAGAACTTAATGAGTAATTTGACAGTTTGACGACCTTGGGGAAGCCAATATTTCTGTCTCAAGTCGGTGAGAGTGTCTAACACTCCACCATGTAAAGTACCATATTGATGATGGTGTAAACTAGAAGTTTTGTAATAATGTGGTGACGTGGTAGAAGGATCGGATTCTTTGTATCCAAATAAATTTCTACATGAAGCAGACGTCCTCCACACCTTAATATATTATGAGTGTTGGTATCATAGCAGATACCTCGAGACTTGGTTAATTTATCTGGAAGATTTTCATATTCACTTCCATACGTCTCTTGTTGTGCACGTTTGATCCAGTAGAGGATAGGATTGGGAAACTTATGCCTGATTCCTATCTTAGCAAGAAAGTCAAACACATGTGCTGTCACTCTTAATAACTTACTCAAGTTAGAATAATTGTGAGGATTAATAGCTGAGATTTGATGAGGTTCTGGGTCTTTCATGGGAATAGTGATACTGGTCACTATGACTTGTGGTTTCTGTTTGGGCCACTGACCACTAACAAGCTATGAAGGTCCATTAAACCACATCGAAGACTTGATTAGCTGTTTTAATGTTAAACCTCTTGATAAGTAATCTGCAGGATTGTCCTTAGTGGGGACATGTCTGAATTTATATCCAGCAGATAATTCATGAATTTCCCTAACACGATTACTAATGCAGGGAGTTTTATTGTTGTTATTTCTTACCCATTTTAAGACTGCCTCATTGTCTGACCACACTACGATTTCACCAAAGTGGATATTATTGAGTGTCTTGGTCAGGCAATGAGCCAATCGTACTCCCACCAGCAATGCAGTTAACTCCATTTGAGGTAAAGATCTCTTCTTGATTGAAGCAATTCTTGCTTTAGATGTGAGTAAAAATGATTGTGCACTATTGACTAAATAGGCTGCAGCACCATATGCTTTGCCAGAGGCATCACAAAAGACGTGCAAATTTGTGGGGAAGTTTTGTCCTGAAGCATTACAAGGAAATTTCAAAACACCAAATTGATTGAAATCCGTTGTGAGTATCTGCCATTTATCTTGCAACTCAGTTGGCAACGGATCATCACATCCCATATGTTTCTGCCAGCATTCCTGCATGAGGAGTTTGCCCCTTATTAAAATAGGGGCTAAGTAAGCCCAAAGGGTCATATGGTTGACTGACATACGAGAGTAATTTTCTCATGGAAACGGTTGAATTATTGGTTTGTACTGACTTGACATTCATCTCGTCAGTACCTGTGTTCCATTCCACGCCCAAAACCTTTAATTGATTAGGCACCTGATAACCCGGAAATTCTTTCTCGATTATCTGGTTTAATGATTTATTGTTTGAGGCCCATGATTGTAGTGGCATATTGGCTCCTAGTAACTCACGGTTAGCCTCATGGTAGATTTCTACCAATTTGGATTTGTCATTAGTCCTGGAAATTATCGACATACAAGTTGTCACTGATCTCCGTTTTATAAGGGCTATTTGACTTCTTCAAATGTGTATCTAATGTGGCTTGAAGTAGAAACGGTGAAGAAGTCGCACCGAATAGCACAGAGGCAAACCGATAGGTTACGACATCACTGTCAGGATCCAATGGGACCTTAATCCAGAGAAATTTGGTGTAATTACGATCCTCCTCTTGTAAGCCTACTCTAAGGAAAGCTTTACTGATATCAGCAGTATAAGCGAAAATACCAGTGCGGAATCGTAACAATATGTCATGTAGCCTTTGTGTCAGGCTAGGTCCCGTTTGGAGACATTCATTCAAGAACAGGCTGTTTACCTTCACTTTGGCACTACAGTTGAAGACGATACGTATTGGTGTTGTCAATGAATCTTTCACCACAGCGTGATGGGGTAATTAGTGACCTGTTTTTCGGTCATCATTATCAACAACTTCGATAAATTTACTGTTGAGTTGTTGTTGAATTAATTGATGATACATGTTCAATTTATCTGGCTGTTTCTTCAGCCGTATTAATTGAGACTGTAATTGAGAGGCTGCCATGAAATAATTAACTGGAAGTTGTGGCTGATTCAACTTCTATGGCAGTCTCACCCAGTATTGTTTGTCTTTATAGACAACTGTGTCCAGATATTGCTGGTAAGTCCACGTATCATCAGAGCTTGGTTTATCAGGGACAATACCTAAAGTGTCTAAATCCCACAGACGATATACAGGTGGATCAGACTCATTATCTTCAGATATTTCTCTGAAATGTAAGGGTGACTGTTCCAAGCCTAGTCATGCACTATTGAAGCCTAGTCATAGTCATAACACTATTGAATTGTTAGTTTGTTGGTTGGTTGACGCTGTTTTTTTGTTGGAAAAGCACCGGTCCAGTAAGCAATTTGCCTCCAGCAGATGACAACAAATTCATTCCATGTTGTCTGGTGCATCCTGTTATAAATTTATAATAATAGTCAGTGCCTATTAGGATACCAACATCTGTGAGGCAGTCAGAATTTATTTTGTGATCTGCTAGCCTCATGCGGTTATGTTTGAGATATCTCACAGTGCGAGCTAGTCCTGTGACCTGCAGGTCTGAAGGAAGTTTATCTACTACTACCGCTTGTATTGGACTAGTGGAAGATCCAGGTCTCACTAACACCTTGACTACTTGGTATTCACAAGGTCCACTATTAGTCAAGAACCCAGAAATATTCAGTCTCACACTTTTGGCAGGTTTTAATTTTAACTGCTCGACTAATTGTTGTGTGATGAAGGTTTTCTGTGATCCTTGATCAAAGAGATCTCTAGTGTTAACTCTAGACTTCGTATCAATTAGTTTGAGTTGAGCCGTAGGCAGAGTAGTATTATTGCCTGACTCAGTAGCAAGTACATTTATTTCTTGGTGTACCTTGCAGTATTGTACTGTGGTAGAATTCATAGAATCCTCCCTAGGTGTCACAGATTGTGAGGAAGTTTTCCTACATAAGGCATAATGATGTACACCTTTGTTGACACTACTGCACAACCGTAGATGCACTTCACATTTACTGGGATCATGAGAACCCATGCACTTGGTGCACCTGTGTAATTCTTGTAGCCGTTTAATCCTGGTATTAAAGTTAGGATAAAGATTGCATTTGTAGGTGACATGTTCTTGTTCACAGAACAGACACTTTCTCTCAATGGCTGAGTTTGTCCTTTTAGTAAACACATCAGTTGCAGCATCAGAGGGAGATACAGAATAAATACCTACCCTACCACTCCTTTTCCCAGTGGATGGAGCAGTCTTAGGTTTGAATTTATTGGATTTATTCAAAGTCGATTTGGGTTTGACTGAGTTGTCAAGGTTAGGTTGTTTAAACTCAGGTTTAATTTTATCATGAGTTTTCAACCTGTTAACCGTTATTTTCAGTCCCTTGAATATTTGCTCGAGTGTAAAACTCGGTTTTATAGTGTGAGCAGATTTCTGCTAAAATATTTTGAGATAATTTCCTCTGTAAAAGTAACTTAATTGACCATTTTGAGGCTGGTACATAAACTTTAGTACCTAAGGCCTTCACTAGAGACTCTACTTCTAGCCTGAAGCTTTGAAGTGAGTCTGGTCGGTTACTTGGTGCATTCAGATCCAGTAACTGGTAATAAGGGTTAGCTATACTCAACTCCTTGTTGCATAAGTTCAACTTTAGTAGTTTTATAGCTTCCTCATAATTGCTCTCAGTGAGAGCTAGGTTATTTATGACCTTTTTAGCCTCCCCTTTGAGAAGACTAATCAGGTAAGAGAATTTAGAAACTCTGTCAAGAGAAGATTTGTTATGTATATGAACTTCAAATGAAGTCCAAAATGTGTCCCAATTTTCTTCATCCAGCCCTGCAAATGTAGGTAAGTCGAACCTCAGGTAATTGATTAATGGATTGAGACATAGTATTATTTGCATTGGATTTATATTGTTTTACTATATTGGATAGTACATCATGTTTATCTTGAGTCTCATCTTCATACTAGGAATTTTCTGCTAGAATTTGATCTATTTCATCAGGATCAGTTGCAGTTGCATTCAGTAGGTTGAGATAAGACTGGATTGTAGATCTGACTTGATCAAATTTGAGATCAGCTACTCTCAATGATGTTTCTAATTGATAGTAATCAATGTGAGTGGCTTTAGACAAAGTATCAGACTTATTAATCAGTCTGGTTAAATGACCTTTAAGGCCAATATAGGTTCTCCTTAACTGTTCAGGAGTAGCCATGGTTGCTTTCAGTCCAAGTTTCATAGGACTTGAATAAGTATTACTAATGAAGCTGGGGTACTTGCTCATTAGTCGACAAATAATATTGAATATAGCCTAAATTAATCTGGCTAAATTACACTCTGCCTCACTCGAGGTTAAATGTACCTACCTAACAATAAGTAGCTAAGGATTTTGAGCAGTGCTTGAATGTCACCATTAACTTTCTTCTGGCTAGCTCTTCTTTATCACCATTAAATGTAATAGTGATCATTCAGCAGCACTCAAAATTCATACACACAAATAATGGATACACAAATTAATTAATATGCATATACTCTAATCAGAGTTACTATAAAGTTTGAATCCCACCCTTGGTAGGATCAGCACAAGAATGAATAATGTATGCACTACTGACTAGTCTAAGACTAGTTGAAAGAATATCTACCTAAGAAACTACTAAATTATTTAGTCTGAATTTGTGCAAAACTCAGCACAATCACAGCCTAAATTCCTACCTAATAAAGGTTGGCATAAATTAATTTATGGTGCAATAATGTGAATATATAGTTGTGCTGTGTTTTGGGTTTTTTAGATTTTATAGTTTATATAAATGTGCACTTGCACACACACGCGAAAATACAAATATGTACAGTTAATTTTGGCTTGCTAGCCGCAGCCTTTTATGGTGGTTGATTGTGTTGACCAACTTGTCAACTACATGTGACCTAGCCTCACCTGACAGGTGTACACCATCTCTTGCCAGGTTTTGCCTGTATGGTCTGGCTGTAAATTGAATGTAAGTGGCATCCAATCGTACTCTCTTCCTTAGCCGAAAGTTTATATATTTGTCAGCCCTTTGGTAATATTCTGGACTCACTCCCCAACGATTATTATTGCTTAGTTGGAGAGGTTCCACCAACGTGAACACTACTGAACTGCTAACAAGTTTAAATGAGGAAATTATTCTTTTAAGGTGATTAATTACTTCAGTGGGGTGTTTAGTAGGATGGATGTCATTACCACCTAAATAAATAATAGTTAGATGGTGAGGCCACTCTAACGCAGGTGTTAATGTGGAGTTATTATAGAAATTGTGAGCTGTTGCTCCTGGTGACCTGAAAATTCTTACCTCAGTTTGAGGTATAAGTCTGAGTGTTGTGGGTAATTAACTGTGTCCCACTGGTGCTACTTTATACATGAGGTATAAGCAGCAAATAAATTGGTGTGTATTAGGCTGACCTATGTGGTACACTGCCGGTAGCCACAATTAATAAAATGTGGTTAGCCTAGATTACAACACACAGTAATTAGTTATGATTATGGTATTAATTGTAATACATCCGGTTTGAAGGACCATATTTTTTGTGTTGGGAAGAAAGCTTACTCTCTATTAATTGAGTGATATTTAATTAATAGATTAATTTGAATTAATCGAAGGACCACCCTATTTTGACTGAAAAGGGAAACAGATAAAGTTAAATGATAAGGACTGAAACACCAGTGCCTATGGATAAGAAACTATTAAAGATTATTCTTTAAACTTCAATGGGCTGTATAATATTAATGATCGAGAATAAACTTTCCATCCTTCACAAAATTGGGGGTTAATACCAGAAGTAATCTACTCCCAGTACGCTTCATCGAGGCTGGTTCTTCCTCGAATAAAAATTTAGTAAATTCTACTAAATACTATATTAAGAAACATTAGATAAATTGATTAATTGTAAAAAGATTATAGGTTGATTAACCAAGAAATTATTCTCATTTGACTTTTATGAGGCTAACATATTACGTTAGATATCTCAAATCAAATAAACTAAATGTCTTCGACTGATAATCGATTCTAGAATTTTCTCAATCAAAAAAATAATAGAAAAGGGTTCAGCTGCTTAGCTGTAATTGTGAATAGAGAGGTATAGGTGCAATGGCGTCGTCTGCTACTTGCTGCAACTCGTGAGCTCGAGCATGGCGTGGGAACATGAAGACCACGACCGCTTACAACACAAGTTGAAATTTCAACTGAATATACTAATTGTTTACACCTAATATCTAGTATCCTCACTATGCCATAGAAGGAATGAAATTAATTCCTTATAGACGTACTCATTGTTTGGGGAGGTCGCGTGGTATAACGATGGACAGTGCACAGTAAAAAGATATATGTAGAGATCTCAAGATATAACTAATACTAGGGCACGTAACCTGCTGGTTGTCCACCAATGCAATCACAGATTGCTACTGGAGCAATTGCACGCTCCTAGGTCGATTAACTGCAAGGGCCTAACGTAGAATTGATGTAAATTCGACTCTCCTGGAATGCACGATGTGATTGTTGGCGTCGCTTGAAAAGCCAGTGGCTAACGCAAGAATTGCGTCTTTCCGCCTTCCTCCCTCAACTCGTCTCTCGCATTCACAACAGAAATTAATAATCATGGATAATTCTTTTCCATGTAATTACTGATGTAATGCCTTAATGAGAGCCGGGTTGCAATTATAGGGAATTAAATAATATCAAATTCTCGTTAAATGGTGTTAATCGAGAAATGGAGATAATTTTATTTCCTCCATAGCATTCGTACCTAACAGATAAAACTGTTACTTGATAATAATCTCAGTTAATAACTCTCTGTTTTGGATTTTTGGGAGCTATATTATCCGTAGTTAATTATTGTATGGAATACTGATAATTTTAGAGAACCACATTCAATTCTCTAACATATTAGGAATAAATATGTTTAAATGGACATTATCTGACGCAATCCTGCCTCTCGATGTTGTGAGAATATTAGCAATATGCTCAGATAAAGAAATATTAATTTATGTTAACACTACCGTTAGTGGAATTAATAACTACTTTAATTAGTTATACAATAATGATGTATTATAATACAATGGTAATGAGTCAGTGTTGGAAATTTCCAACACTGGTGGGCATGGGAAGGCATTCACGACGTTGGTTTCCTTCAAGGCGTTCTGTTTGTTGTTTTTGAAGTTTTCCATGAGTAGGTTGGCTGTTTTTTTTGTTTTCTTAGTAAATTGTCAATTGTATTTTCTGACTTTTGTCTGTACGGATAACTATCCTATTAATAATATCTTTCAGGACCCTTTCCGCGATCTTGTGAACCGTCGAAAAGAAGTTCCTGTAAACCAGTCTAATAGAGGGTACAAGTGTTGTGCTAGTTGACTATTCAGAGGTTGCATGGCGTTTCACCTTTCTTTTTATGACGTCTTCAACATAAGCGTTAGAGAAGCCATTGTTGACTAGGACCTGCCTTACCCTACAGAGTTTTTCATCGACTTGCTTCCATCCTGAGCTGTGACTGAGAGCCCGGTCGACGTAAGTGTTGACAACACTCCTCTTGTACCTGTCTGGGCAGTCTCTATTGGCAGTGAGGCCCATTCCTATGTTTGTTTCATAAGTGTAGACTGCAGTGTGCAAGCCTTCGTTCCTTTCCGTGACTGTTACAATTAAAGGGCAGCTTCCCATCATTCTCCATCTCGTAAGTGAAACTTAACACAAAATTCTGCTCGAATGCCTCCTTCAGCTGGTGCAGACGTCTGACATAAAGTACCTGCATAAAAATATCGTCAGCATACCTGCAGTATATGGCGGGTTTCAAGTCCATGTCAACTATGACCCTCTGCTCGATGGTACCCATGTAGAAGTTGGCAAACAAGACACCTAGGGAAGAACCCATGGCGACCCCATCTACTTGCTTATACATGTGCCCATCTGGACTCAAAAAGAAGAGTGTCTCTTAAGTACAGGCTTGGAGTAGCTTTCTTAGTAATTTTTCTGGAATGTCAAGAGGAGTACAAGCTGGATCACGATACACTCTGTCCACTATCATCCCAATTGTTTCATCCAAAGGTACATTGGTAAACAGACTCCCCACTGCTTTGGGGCGTGCTGGGAATTAAAAAAAATTGGTAGGCGCTCATTGGAGGCCTGAGGCCTATATCTCGTACCCAAGTGATCATATGCTAGATTTGATTCCTACAATGTACCTACGATCGCCTAATGGCACTCTGCACAGCCACGATCCAGCAATTTAAGGCGCCCTGCACAATGTCAGTGGTTAATAGTCGGGTGAGGAGCGTATTTAGATGGTCCACGTAACAAAATGCAACCTTAGGGAGCCCTGGAGTTTAGTCCCACTCACAAAGCTCTGGTGTATCGTCCCACTCAGTGAGCCCTGGTGTGTAGTCCCAGTCAGTGAGCCCTGATGTGTAGTCCCACTCAGTGAGCCCTGATGTGTAGTCCCACTCAGTGAGCCCTTGTGTGTAGTCCCACTCAGTGAGACCTGGTGTGTAGTCCCACTCAGTGAGCCCTGGTGTGTAGTCCCACTCAGTGAGCCCTTGTGTGTAATCACACCCAGTGAGCCCTGGTGTGTAACCCCACTCAGTGAGCCCTGGTGTGTAATCCCACTCAGTGAGCCCTGGTGTGTAATCCCACTCAGTGAGCCCTGGTGTGTAGTCCCGCTCAGTGAGCCCTGGTGTGTAACCCCACTCAGTGAGCCCTGGTGTGTAATCCCACACAGTGAGCCCTGGTGTGTAGTCCCACTTAGTGACCCCTGGTGTGTAGTCCCACTCAGTGAGCCCTGGTGTGTAGTCCCACTCAGTGAGCCCTAATGTGTAGTCCCACTCAGTGAGCCCTGGCGTGTATTCCCACTCAGTGAGCCCTTGCGTGTATTCCCACTCAGTGAGCCCTGGTGTTTAGTCCCACTCACAAAGCTCTGGTGTGTAGTCCCACTCAGTGAGCCCTAGTGTGTAGTCCCACTCAGTGAGCCCTGATGTGTAGTCCCACTCAGTGAGCCCTGATGTGTAGTCCCACTCAGTGAGCCCTGATGTGTAGTCCCACTCAGTGAGACCTGGTGTGTAGTCCCATTAAGTGAGCCCTAGTGTGTAGTCCCACTCAGTGAGCCCTGGTGTGTAATCCCACTCAGTGAGCCCTGATGTTTAGTCCCATTCAGTGAGCCCTGGTGTGTAGTCCCACTCAGTGAGTCCTGGTGTGTAGTCCCACTCAGTGAGCCCTGATGTGCAATCACACTCAGTGAGCCCTGGTGTGTAATCCCAATCAGTGAACCCTGATGTGTAGTCCCACTCAGTGAGTCCTGGTGTGTAGTCCCACTCAGTGAGCCCTGGTGTGTAGTCCCACTCAGTGAGCCCTGATGTGCAATCACACTCAGTGAGCCCCGGTGTGTAATCCCACAAAGTGAGCCCTGGTGTGTAATCCTACAAAGTGAGCCCTGGTGTGTAATCCCACTCAGTGAGCCCTGATGTGTAGTCCCACTCAGTGAGTCCTGGTGTGTAATCCCACTCAGTGAGCCCTGGTGTGTAATCCCACTCAGTGAGCCCTGGTGTGTATTCCCACTTAGTGAGCCCAGGTGTGTATTCCCACTTAGTGAGCCCTGGTGTGTAATCCCACTCAGTGAGCCCTGGTATGTAATCCCACTTAGTGAGCCCAGGTGTGTAGTCCCACTTAGTGAGCCCTGGTGTGTAGTCCCACTTAGTGAGCCCTGGTGTGTAGTCCCACTCAGGGAGCCCCTGAGGAGTAACCCACTCAGGGAGCCTTGATGAGAAGGAGGCTCATATGAAAGATTTATCCACATTAATCAATCATTTCACATAAAATAAATGGAACGCTGTAGATGGACAGTGAACTTTATCGGTCTTATGATCACGTAAAGGTGATCAACAATAACAGACTTGGAACAATATCTCAGGGTTGTGGTACTGCAAATACTGATTATTATCTACTCCTGAAAATGTATTCTGTAATGGCTATTGGGTGTGTTGGGAATACAATTTAAGTTTTCTCACCTGGCTTGGTGATCCGGATAAATTCATCCATGGCTTGAACAGGCATATGGCTATGAAGCAGGCTACCAGTGGTCACCACCACATCATATGTGTCTGGCATCAACACACAAGATAAACATTACCATCGGCAACATTATCAACACATGATGTCATTACATGATATGCACTGAGCTCGTGAAAATAAATAAATAAATATATATATATATACATATATATATATATATATATATATATATATATATATATATATATATATATATATATATATATATATATATATATATAAGATTTTATAAATAAAATAAAATAATCGAATAGATGATGCTTAAATAACATATCATGTTTAATGTAAATATATTAATTATATACAATTTTTCAGACACCTTACAATATATAAATTGACATTTCTACCCTTGACAAAGAAGTCAAAACATTGTTATTATTCTCAACTGTCAAATTATTACATTTTCGTCAAGTAACATTTTTTACACTCAAGTTTATTTTGCAGTAGGATGTATTTGAGGATGGAAGGATGTATTTTGGTATACAACCCGTTCTCGCTCAAGACAGCACATATATGACTAAATGCTTATAGTCCCTATTTTGTTAATTTTTATTGTACCTATGTTGTATATTCCCAGTTATATTTTTTTCCAGGCACTAACTCTTCCTTATGTACCAATTTACGTACCAATTTACGTCCCATAGTACCCGTCTATCGCCGCAGACAGCAGAATAGTTGTGATTGGTTCACTTTTAATAAAAAAATTATTTTTCCAGTCCCACATGTGTTGTGAAATTTACCTACTCTTGTCCATGCTATTAGAATATTATGGACCAGCTATATCCTGTTGATGGCTCATAGTTTTGGCTTGAGAAATGTTGGTTGTTCTCAGTAAATAATAATAAGCACTATTAATTATTACATATAATAATGGTGCTATGCCAATCAACATAATATACAATAGTGAGTGCTTTAAAAATCTCCATAGAATGGAATGTAGGAACGCCTATAAAAAACGAAGTTACTTTGAAAGAAATATGGATTATACTACTGCAAACAGGATGGATATAGGATGTATGTAAGTATTGGTATGGCGTCAACTACCAACTGTAGGATGGATATGGGGTCCATTACCACCTGTTGGGTGAGTAAGGGGTCCATACCACCTGTAGGATGGTTTGGATCCACAACTGGCCATAGGATGGTTATGAGGTCTACTTTCACCTTCAGGATAGGAATGGGGTCCACTACCAACTGTGGGACTTTCGTCAAGTACCAAATATACAGAACAAGAGTTTCAGTCTCATTTGTTTGGATACCATCACTCATATGAGGCGTATTAGCCTTTCACAGATGTGCGTAAGGCAGCTAAAATTGCAAGTGATAAGCCTGAAATTAAGTGGGATATTGGCATTCAAATCTCTGCTGAAAAGCCGCAATATTTTAGGAAATTGGGGGATGACAGAAGAGCAGTTACTGAGACTCAAAGGCCAGAAAGCACGAGTGTAAAGGGCTATGACATATTTAGAAGCGAGAATTTTATATACGGCCAGCATAAAATATCCACTAGACAGTGTGTCATGGTAATTGCCAGAATTAGGCTGAGATATCGATATCTATGGCAGGTGGCTGCTGGTAATACAGGTTTTACACAGGTTTAACATGCTGTGGTTTGTAATATTCTCATCTCTGTCAGTGATGTATAAGGCAAAAAGGGTTGGGCCCAAAATACGGCCGTCTTAACACTATTATTATGGACCCCTGGACAAACAAGTGTGCTGGGGCCCCTACGACAACCACTCACGGGAATAAAAAGTAAATGATCGATAATATTAAAACCTATATATTTAATTGGTACTTATCAAAACTGGTGATAAAACCTTAACAACATACTGTGGAGAAGCAACTAATCAACATGATAAACGTTTCAACAATACACAAGGCTTGAAAAAGACAATAATACTCAGTACGGTACACATTAGATGGCACATTATGAAACATTTACATCCCACTCAAAACATTACGTTTCATTTCTGTTGATAGGGTTATTTACCTGGAAATATATATTGTAAATTTTTATTATTTAGTCCCACAACAGGATGTAGGGGTGAATTATATAAGTGTGGATGCATGTCTTATGCTTGTGGAGCCCCTATGCTCGTGGGGCCCCTATGCTCGTGGGGCCCCTATGATCGTGGGGCCCCTATGATCGTGGGGCCCCAAACAAGTGCCCATCGGGTCCATCCGGTAAGATGCTTCTGCCTTAAAATAGACCCCTGTCGTATCCCACTTACCACAATTTTCCAGTCAGATTCATTTCCAGCTAGCACCACTCTTTGTCATCCACCGGATTGGTATCAGGTCCACTAACGCTCACAGGTTGGGTATTTGGTCCACTGCCACCCACAAGATGGGTTTAGGGACCACTATCATCCTCAGGATGGGTATGGGGTCCAGTACCACCCAGAGGGTGGGTTTGGGGACCACTATCATCCTCATAATGGGTATGTGGATGGTCTACTACCACCCACTGGATGGGTATATGGTCCACTACTGCCCACAGGATGAGTACGACGTCCACTATACCGCCAACAGCATGGGTTAAGCGATCGCTATCATCCACAGGATGGGTATGGGGTCCAATACCGCCGACAAGATGGATTTGGGGACAACTATCATTCACAGGATGGGTATGGGGTCCACTACCACCTACTGTATGGATTTATGGTCAACTACTGCCCACAGGATGAGTATGGCGTCCGTTACCGCCAGCAGAATGGGTGTGAGGTTCACTACCTCCCACTGGATGGGTATGGGGTCCACTACCGCTCATAGGATGTGTATGGCGTCCACCACCACCCACAGAACGGGTATGGAGTCCACTACTCCCCACATGATGGGTATGGAGTCCATATCACCCACCGGATGGAAATGGGACCACTACCGCCAACCGGATAGGTATGGCCTTCATTGCTGCCCACAGGATGAGTATAGAGTCCAGTATTGTCCATGGGATGCGTATGGGGTCCACTACCGCCCACAAGTTCCGTGTGGAGTCCACAACCGCTCACAGGGTGGGTATCGGAGCCACTTCCATCCACAGGATGGGTATATGCTTCACTACTGCCCACAGGATGGGTATGAGGTCCACAACCACTCACAGGATGGGTATGGGGGGCCATTACAACCCACACGATGAGTATGGGGTCCCCTACTACCCACAGGATGGGTATGGGGTCCATTACCGCCCACTGGATGCGTATTAGGTATACTACCGCTAACAGAATGGATATGGGGCTCCATTACTGCCTACAGGATTGCTATGGGGGTCCATTACTGCCTGCAGGATTGCTATGGGGGTCCATTACTGCCTGCAGGATGGCTATGGGGTCCCTACCACCCAGAGGATGGGTATAGGGTCCACTTCCGCCTGCTGGATGGGTATGGGGTCCATTACCGCCCACAGGATTGGTATGGGGTCCATTACCGCCCACAGGATTGGTATGGGGTCCATTACCGCCCACAGGATTGGTATGGGGTCCCCCATTCAAGGCCCATGCTAGTTACTGTCAAAAATGGGACTCGTGTTCTCTCAAATAAGAGAATTGTTGTCAATGAAAATTAACTCCTGGTCTGTGGGTGCCGAGTTGCTGTTGGGTCATTGGAAGAAATAGCCTAGGCTACTAATGACTTTTAACAGTCGGGTAGGCATGTGGTCAGGATACTGGACTTGTCAGTGTATTCATTACACCTGTCAATTTAAGGTTTGAACCTTTCATCCCATATATCCTGCCCATGGGGCAGGGCATGGGGTCTGCTACCACCAACATAATGAGTATATTGGTCCACTACCGCCCACAGGATGGGAATGGGGTCCATCACCGCCAACAGAATGGGCATGGGGTCCACTATCACCCAGAGGATGGATGTGAGGTCCAATGTTGTTTGGGGGGGGGGGCAACTACAGCTCACTGGATGGATATAAATTCCACAAGTTCCCACGTGGTGTTGGTGTTGGAAGTGGTGTTGGTGTTGGGAGTGGTTGTGGTGTTGGGAGTAATTGTGGTGTTGGGAGTGGTTGTGGTGTTGGGAGTGGTTGTGGTGTTGGGAGTGGTTGTGGTGTTGGGAGTGGTTGTGGTGTTGGGAGTGGTTGTGGTGTTGGGAGTGGTTGTGGTGTTGGGAGTGGTGTTGGTGTTGGGAGTGGTTGTGGTGTTGGGAGTGGTTGTGGTGTTGGGAGTGGTGTTGGTGTTGGGAGTGGTTGTGGTCTTGGGAGTGGTGTGTTGGTGTTGGGAGTGGTGTTGGTATTGGGAGTGGTGTTTGTGTTGGGAGTGGTGTTGGTGTTGGGAGTGGTGTTGGTGTTGGGAGTGGTGTTGGTGTTGGAAGTGGTGTTGGTGTTGGGAGTGGTGTTGGTGTTGGAAGTGGTGTTGGTGTTGGGATTGGTTGTGGTGTTGGGAGTGGTGTTTGTGTTGGGAGTGGTTGTGGTGTTGGGAGTGGTTGTGGTGTTGGGAGTGGTGTTGGTGTTGGGAGTGGTTGTGGTCTTGGGAGTGGTGTGTTGGTGTTGGGAGTGGTGTTGGTATTGGGAGTGGTGTTTGTGTTGGGAGTGGTGTTGGTGTTGGGAGTGGTGTTGGTGTTGGGAGTGGTGTTGGTGTTGGGATTGGTTGTGGTGTTGGGAGTGGTGTTTGTGTTGGGAGTGGTGTTGGTGTTGGGATTGGTTGTGGTGTTGGGAGTGGTGTTGGTGTCGGGAGTGGTGTTTGTGTTGGGAGTGGTGTTGGTGTTGGGAGTGGTGTTGGTGTTGGGAGTGGTGTTGGTGTTGGGATTGGTTGTGGTGTTGGGAGTAGTGTTTGTGTTGGGAGTGGTGTTGGTGTTGGGATTGGTTGTGTTCTTGGGAGTGGTGTGTTGGTGTTGGGAGTGGTGTTGGTATTGGGAGTGGTGTTTGTGTTGGGAGTGGTGTTGGTGTTGGGAGTGGTGTTGGTGTTGGGAGTGGTGTTGGTGTTGGAAGTGGTGTTGGTGTTGGGAGTGGTGTTGGTGTTGGGAGTGGTGTTTGTGTTGGGAGTGGTGTTGGTGTTGGGAGTGGTGTTGGTGTTGGGAGTGGTGTTGGTGTTGGGAGTGGTGTTGGTGTTGGGATTGGTTGTGGTGTTGGGAGTGGTGTTGGTGTTGGGAGTGGTGTTGGTGTTGGGAGTGGTGTGTTGGTGTTGGGAGTGGTGTTGGTGTTGGGATTGGTTGTGGTGTTGGGAGTGGTGTTGGTGTTGGGAGTGGTGTTTGTGTTGGGAGTGGTGTTGGTCTTGGGAGTGGTGTTGGTGTTGGGAGTGGTGTGTTGGTGTTGGGAGTGGTGTTGGTGTTGGGAGTGGTGTTTGTGTTGGGAGTGGTTGTGGTGTTGGGAGTGGTGTTGGTCTTGGGAGTGGTGTGTTGGTGTTGAGAGTGGTTGTGGTGTTGGGAGTGGTGTTGGTGTTGGGATTGGTTGTGGTGTTGGGAGTGGTGTTAGTGTTGGGAGTGGTGTTGGTGTTGGGATTGGTTGTGGTGTTGGGAGTGGTGTTGGTGTTGGGAGTGGTGTTAGTGTTGGGAGTGGTGTTGGTGTTGGGAGTGGTTGTGGTGTTGGGAGTGGTGTTGGTGTTGGGAGTGGTGTGTTGGTTTTAGGAGTGGTTGTGGTGTTGGGAGTGGTTGTGGTGTTGGGAGTGGTGTTGGTGTTGGGAGTGGTTGTGGTGTTGGGAGTGGTTGTGGTGTTGGGAGTGGTTGTGGTGTTGGGAGTGGTTGTGGTGTTGGGAGTGGTGTTGGTGTTGGGAGTGGTTGTGGTGTTGGGAGTGGTTGTGGTGTTAGGAGTGGTGTGTTGGTGTTGGGAGTGGTTGTGGTGTTGGGAGTGGTTGGTAGTTACAAGTAGAATGTTGGATTTGAAGATAGAACAAGTATATGCTACGCCTAGAACTACTAATACGCAATGCGTTTTGGGCAAGATCTGGAAAAAAAACTTAAAAACTAAGACTTAAGACTAATTGAGATTAACAGCATGAACTGAAATGGCATATGTTGACATTTAGAAGGTAATACATACATTCATACATACATACATACATACATACATACATACATACATACATACATACATACATACATACATACATACATACATACATACATACATACATACATACATACATACATACATACATACATACATTCGTACATACATACATACATACATACATACATACATACATACATACATACATACATACATACATACATACATACATACATACATACATACATACATACATACATACATACATACATACATACATACATACATACATACATACATACATACATGGTGGACAAATGGAATGCATTAGGAAGTGATGTGGTGGAGGCTGACTCCATACACAGTTTCAAGTGTAGATATGATAGAACCCGATAGGCTCAGGAATCTGTACACCTGTTGATTGACGGTTGAGAGGCGGGACCAAAGAGCCAGAGCTCAACCCCCGCAAACACAACTAGGTGAGTACAACTAGGTGAGTACATACATACATACATACATACATACATACATACATTCATACATACATACATACATACATACATACATACATACATACATACATACATACATACATACATACATACATACATACATACATACATACATACATACATACATACATACATACATACATACATACATACATACATACATAAACGTCCAGTCAGCATATAGCTATTTCGAGACAAAATCCAAAACAGTTTACATTAGTGAGACGCCACTGTGATGAGGAGTTTAAATATCACAGGAACTGTAGGTTAATATGTGACATAAGTGAGGTTAAATGAGGCATATACATCAGCTGGAGGTTGGGGGAGTGTTGTAGAGGCTGCTGGTACTATGCCCAGATGTTGAAGGGTGAGTTTGACCCTCCCACCCCCCCCCCCACGTTGACCGCAGAACGTCTAAGGTTACCGTCCACTCTTGCTTACCAAGGGTATCACACACGCACACACACACACACACACGCTTCAAGGCAATGTACACTAACATAGATGGGATTACAAATAAAACAAGTGAACTCGGAGAATGGGCACTAGAAGAAAACTCAGACATAATAGCACTCACAGAAACAAAGCTAACGAAAACCATAACAAATGCAGTGTTTCCACAGGACTACTATGTAGTGAGGAAAGAGAGAGAGAGAAGGGAGAGGAGGAGGTAGTGTAGCTTTGCTGATAAGAAAAAGTTGGAGTTTTGAAGAGATGGTTAATCAAGGCTGTGAAGGTTTCAGTGACTACATATCAGGCACCAAAGCAACTAGAGGACAGAAAATTATAGTAGTAGTCATATATAACCCCCCACCAAACGACAGAAGACCCATACAGGAATATGATAGAAACAACATGGCCACTATCAATATAATAGAGAGAGCAGCTTCTGTGGCTAGCAGAAACGGATCCAGACTACTAATCATGGGAGACTTCAACCACGGGAAGATAGATTGGAGGAATAGAGACCCACATGGAGGATCAGACACATGGAGAGCTAAGCTGCTGGACGTGGCAACAAGAAACTTTCTAAGTCATCACGTCAAGGGACCGGCAAGAATGAGAGGAGAGGACGAACCAGCTTTGCTTGATCTGATGATTCTTAAATGAGTCGGATATAAGGGAAGTTAAGTTGGAAGCCCCCTTGTGAATGAGTGATCATAGTGTATTGAGCTTTGAGTACCTGGTTGAGCTAGGAATTATCTCCCCAAAAAAAGAACTGGGAAACAAAGGGCTGGCGTACCGAAAGGGAAACTATGAGGAGATGAATAAATTTCTAAGGGATATACCATGGGACACAGAACTCAGAACCAAGTCAGTACAAGACATGATGGACTATGTCACCCAAAAGTGTCAGGAGACAGTAAACAGGTTTATCCCGGCCCGACAGGAAAAAGCGAGAAGCAAAAGAAGAATCCGTGGTTAAATCGGGAATGTTTGAAAGCAAAGGAGATGAACAGTCTCCGTGGTGTAGTGGTAAGACACTCGCCTGGCGTTCCGCGAGCGCTATGTCATGGGTTCATATCCTGGCCGGGGAGGATTTACTGGGCGCAATTCCTTAACTGTAGCCTCTGTTTAACGCAACAGTAAAATGTGTACTTGGATGAAAAAACGATTCTTCGCGGCAGGGGATCGTATTCCAGGGACCATAGGATTAAGGACTTGCCCGAAACGCTACGCGTACTAGTGCCTGTACAAGAATGTAACAACTCTTTATATATCTCAAAAAAAAAAAAAAAAAAAAAAAAAAAAAAGGGCGTGGAGGAACTTCCGAAATAACAGAACACCAGAAAGTAGAAAGAGATACCAGAGAACCAGGAATGAGTATGTTAGTGTGAGACGAGTAGCTGAGAAAATGTATGAAAATGATATAGCTAATAAAGCCAAGACCGAACCAAAGCTACTACACAGTCACATCAGGAGGAAGACAACAGTGAAGGAACAGGTGATGAAACTTAGGGTGGGCGAGGACAGGTACACAGAGAATGACAAAGAGGTGTGTGAGGAACTTAACAAGAGGTTCCAGAAGGTCTTTACAATAGAACAAGGAGAGGTCACGGGGCTAGGAGAGGTGACATCAAACCAGGCGACCTTGGAAGGGTTCGAAATTACAAGAGCTGAGGTCATGAGGCACCTATTGGAGCTGGACGTGAGAAAGGCTGTTGGGCTGGACGGAATCTCACCATGGGTATTGAAAGAGTGTGCAGGAGCACTTTGTCACTCTCCATAGTGTACAGTAGGTCACTGGAAACGGGAGATCTACTAGAAATATGGAAGACTGCTAATGTAGTCCCAATATACAAAAAGGGTGACAGACAAGAGGCACTGAACTACAGATCAGTGTCCTTAACTTGTATACCATGCAAGGTGATGGAGAAGATCGTGAGAAAAAACCTAGTAACACATCTGGAGAGAAGGGACTTCAATCGTGACAACCCATCAACATGGGTTCAGGGAGGGTAAATCTTGCCTTACAGGCTTAATAGAATTCTACGATCAGGTGGCAAAGATTAAGCAAGAAAGAGAAGGATGGGCAGACTGCATTTTTTTGGACTGTCGGAACACTTTTGACACAGTACCCCACAAAAGGCTGATGCATAAGCTCGAGAAACAGGCAGGAGTAACTGGTAGGGCGCTCCAGTGGATAAGGGAATACCTAAGCAAAGGAAGCAGAGAGTTACAGCGAGGGGTGAGACCTCAGATTGGCGTGAAGTCACCAGTGGAGTCCCACAGGGCTCTGTACTCGGACCTATCCTGTTTCTGATATACGTAAATGATCTCCCAAAGGGTATAGACTCATTCCTCTCAATGTTTGCTGACGACGCCAAAATTATGAGAAGAATTAAGAGAGAGGACAGCTTGAGGCTTCAAGAAGACTTGGACAAGATGCAGGAATGGTCGAACAAGTGGTTGTTAGAGTTTATCTCAAGCAAATGTAATGTAGTGAAGATAGGTGTAGGGAGCAGGAGGCCAGATATAAGGTATCATTTGGGAGCTAAAATACTTCAAGAGTCAGAGAGAGAGAAAGACCTGGGGATTGATATCACACCAGACCTGTCCCCTAAAGCCCATATGAAGAGGATAACATCAGCGGCATATGCCAGGTTGGCCAACATATGAACGGCCTTTAGAAACTTGTGTAAGGATCACTCAGAACTTTGTATACCACATATGTCAGACCAATCCTGGAGTATGCAGCCCCAGCATGGAGTCCATATCAAGTCAAGCATAAGACAGAACTGGAAAAGGTCCAAAGGTTTGCCCCCAGACTAGTACCCGAACTGAGGGATATGAGCTACCAGGAGAGACTACGGGGAATTAAACTCACGTCACTGAAAGACAGAAGAGTTATAGTGACATGATCACTACATACAAGATTCTCAGATAAATTGATAGGGTAGATAAAGACAGACTTTTTAACACAAGGGGCACATGTACTAGGGGACACAAGTGGAAATTGAGTACCCAAATGAGCCACAGAAACATTAGAATTTTTTTTCAGTGTCAGAGTAGTAAACACATGGACTGCATTAAGAAGTGATGTGGTGGAGGCTGACTCAATACATAGTTTTAAGTGTAGATATATAGGACCCATTATCACCACACCAGAAATAAATATCTCTTTGATATCCCCAGTTAAACTTAATCTGTGTAAACACTCTATGCAAATAAAGGGACCCAGTTTATGGAACTCACTCCCTATTGAATTGAAAAGCTGTCCAACTTTTACATCATTCAAAATCAATACTAAAAAGTACCTAATTTTATCTTCATAGTTTTTCACCTTTTGCCTTAAAATTGCACTGTATCTATTGCTACCCAATCTCCCAACCTTTATGTTCCCAATATAAACATCTTTACCATTGTGATCATTGCTGTCTTCTTATATGTGCTGCCAATCTGCTGTATGGTGTTTATTAATCTTGTTTATCTGTATCTATTGCTACCCAGTCTCCCAATCTTTATGTACCCAATCTGAACATCTTTACCATTGTGATCATTGCTGTCTTATATGTGCTGTCAATCTGTTGTATGGTGTCTATTAATCTTGTTTAAATTACCAATCAAGCTGTCAATGTAATCAATCAGAGCTTTAATATAACAATGTGCTTTAATATACTTACTAAGCTTTCTCATCTCATTTTTCTCTTGCAATGTATTTGTTATCATTTATCAATTCCGATAGAAATTACCTACTTAAAATTATCTGTTAGATTAAGGACCTGCCCAAAACGCTGCGCGTACTAGTAGCTTTACAAGATTGTAAATACTGTACTATTTAATGTATTCTCACAAACCCAATGTACCTTCTTGTATATACATAAATAAATAAATAAAATAAAATATGATAGAGCTAACTAGGCTCAGGAACCTGTACAACAGTTGATTGACAGTTGAGAGGCGGGACCAAAGAGCCAGAGTTCAACCCCCGCAAGCACAACTAGGTAAGTACATGCATCAAATTTTTAACTTAAAATGTTTATGAGTTACCAATTTATGTTACTACATAGACTCTTGATTTCACAATATTGTATAAACTTGGAACATAAAATTTGTCAATCTGTTTCATAAATTGATAACTTTGTTAATTATCAATTAAACATTAATTTACTCACTTAAATATTTTCACATTAATATTAGCTACTATAGACTTTTTTGTTACAATATTCCAGCATTGTTAATGGACTCTAAAGCTTTAAGCTAGTACATCTGCGTCTCCAGTCCATATTTGTCTGTTCCAGTTGTTTATATTGCGGTAGCGGACCCCATACCCATCTTGTGGGTGGTAGCAGACCCCATACTCATCTTGTGGGTGGAAGTGTACCCCACACCCATCTTTTGGGAGGTAGCGGACCCCACACCCATTTGGTGGGTGGCAGTGGACCCCACACCCATCTTGTGGGGTGGTAGTGGACCCCATACCCATCTTGTGGGTGGTAGTGGACCCCATACCCATCTTGTGGGTGGTAAAGGACCCCATACCCATCTTGTGGGTGGTAGTGGACCCCATACCCATCTTGTGGGTGGTAAAGGACCCCATACCCATCATGTTGGTAGTAGTGGACCCCATACCCATCTTGTGGGTGGTAGTGGACCCCATACCCATCTTGTGGGTGGTAGTGAACCTCATACCAATCCTGTGGGTGCTAGTGGACCCCATACCACTAGTGGAGCCGGTCGGCCGAGCGGACAGCACGCTGGACTTATGATCCTGTGGTCCTGGGTTCTATCCCAGGCGCCGGCAAGAAACAATGGGCAGAGTTTCTTTCACCCTATGCCCCTGTTACCTAGCAGTAAATAGGTACCTGGGTGTTAGTCAGCTATCACGGGCTGCTTTCTGGGGGTGGAGGCCTGGTCGAGGACCGGGCCGCGGGGACACTAAAAGCCCCGAAATCATCTCAAGATAACCTCAAGATAACAAGATACCCATCTTGTGGGTGGTAGTGGACCCCATACCCATCCTGTGGGTGGTAGTGGACCCCATACCCATCTTGTGGGCGATAGTGGACCCCCATACCCATCTTGTGGGTGGTAGTGGACCCCATACCCATCTTGTGGTTGGTAGTGGACCCCATACCCATCCTGTGGGTGGTAGTGGACCCCATACCCATCTTGTGGATGGTAGTGTACCCCATTCCCGCCCTATATTGGCCATGAGGTCCATTACCGCTTACAGCATAGATATGTGGTCCCCCTACCGCTCACAGGATGGGTATATGGTTCTCCTCCGTCTATAGGATAGGTATAGGGTCCACTGCCGCCCACAGGAGGAGTATAGGGTCCATTACCACCCACAGGATGGGTATGGGGTCCACAACTACCCACAAGATGGGAATAGGGTCCAATACCACCCACTGGATAGGCATGGATCCATTACCGCTAACAAGATGGATACGAGGCCCACTGCCGCCCACAGGATGAGTATGGGGTCCTACTACCACCTACTGGATGGGTATGGCGTCCACTATATACTGCCTACAGGATGGGTATGGGATCACTACCACCCACAAGATGTGTATGGGGTCCACTACCACCCATAGGATGAGTATGCAGGGGGGTCCACTACCACCCACAGGATGGGAATGGGGTTCACTACCACCCTCAGGATGAGTATGGGGTCCACTACCACCCACAAGAGGGTTATGGGGTCCACTATCAATCGCAGAATGGTTATGGGGTCCACTACCACCTATATAATGGGTATAGGATCCACTGCCACGAACCAATATATATCCTGTTTACGGTAGTCTACCCCATAGACATTCCAATGTAACATGCTTTTCTGTTGACATTCTTTCAATCCATTCTCTTGAAATTTGCAAGCACACACTATTGTATATAATATTGTTATTGTATATAATATTATATAATGTTAATTGGCAGCACTAATATTATAAGTAAAAACTAATAGTGCTTATTATAATTATAAACCCTATATCAATCCTGTGGGTGGTAGTGGACCCAATATACTCATCCTCTTGGTGGTAGTGAACCCCATGCCCATCCTGTGGGCGGTAATTGACCCCATACCCATCCTGTGAGCGGTATTGAACCCATTTCCATGATGTGGGTGGTAGTGGACCCCATGCCCATCCTGTGGGTGGTAGTGGATCCCATACCAATATTTTGAGCGATAATGGTCCCAATACCCATCCTGTGGGAGGTAGTGACCCCATAGCCATATCCTGTAGGCAGTAGTGGACCCCATATCCATCCTGTGGAATGATATATACATATATAGTGGTACCCAAACCCATCCTGTGGGTGGTAGTGGACCTAATACCAACCCTTTGGATGACAAAGAGTGGTGCTACCTGAGAATGAATCAGATTGGAAAAAAATTGGTAAGTAGGATACGACAGGGGTTCATTTTAAAGTTGAACCATCCTACCGGATGGACCCGATGGGCACTTGTCTGGGGCCCCACGATCATAGGGGCCCCACGATCATAGGGGCCCCACGAGCATAGGGGCTCCACAAGCATAAGACATGCATCCACACTTATATAATTCACCCCCTACATCCTGTTGTGGGACTAAATAATAAAAATTTACGATAAATATTTCCAGGTAAATAACCCTATCAACAGAAATGAAACGTAATGTTTTGAGTGGGATGTAAATGTTTCATAATGTGCCATCTAATGTGTACCTTACTGAGTATTATTGTCTTTTTCAAGCCTTGTGTATTGTTGAAACGTTTATCATGTTGATTAGTTGCTTCTCCACAGTATGTTGTTAAGGTTTTATCACCAGTTTTGATAAGTACCAATTAAATATATTGGTTTTAATATTATCGATCATTTACTTTTTATTCCCGTGAGTGGTTGTCGTAGGGGCCCCAGCACACTTGTTTGTCCAGGGTCCATAATAATAGTGTTAAGACGGCCGTATTTTGGGCCCAACCCTTTTTGCCTTATACATCACTGACAGAGATGAGAATATTACAAACCACAGCATGTTAAACCTGTTTAAAGCCTGTATTACCAGCAGCCACCTGCCATAGATATCGATATCTCAGCCTAATTCTGGCAATTACCATGACACACTGTCTAGTGGATATTTTATGCTGGCCGTATATAAAATTCTCGCTTCTAAATATGTCATAGCCCTTTACACTCGTGCTTTCTGGCCTTTGAGTCTCAGTAACTGCTATTCTGTCATCCCCCAATTTCCTAAAATATTGCGGCTTTTCAGCAGAGATTTGAATGCCAATATCCCACTTAATTTCAGGCATATCACTTGCAATTTTAGCTGCCTTACGCACATCTGTGAAAGGCTAATACGCCTCCTATGAGTGATGGTATCCAAACAAATGAGACTGAAACTCTTGTTCTGTATATATGGTACTTGAAGAAAGTCCCACAGTTGGTAGTGGACCCCATTCCTATCCTGAAGGTGGAAGTAGACCTCATACCCATCCTGTGGCCAGTTGTGGATCCAAACCATCCTACAGGTGGTATGAACCCCTTACTCACCCAACAGGTGGTAGTAGACCCATATCCATCCTACAGTTGGTAGTTGACCTCATACCAATACTTACATACATCCTATATCCATCCTGTTTGTAGTAGTATGCCCCATATTTCTTCCAACCTAACATCGTTTTCTGTAGACGTTCCTATATTCCATTCTCTTGAGATTTTTAAAGCACACACTATTGTATATTATGTTGATTGGCATAGCACCATTATTATATGTAATAATTAATAGTGCTTATTATTATTTACTGAGAACAACCAACATTTCTCAAACCAGAACTATGAGCCATCAATAGGATATAGCTGATCCATAATATTCTAATAGCATGGACAAGAGTAGGTAATTTCACAACACATGTGAGACTTGAAAAATAATATTTTTATTTAAAGTGAACCAATCACAACTATTCTGCTGTCTGAGGCGATGGACGGGTACCTTGGGACGTAAATTGGTTCGTAGGAAAGAGTTAGTGCCTTAAAACAAATATAACTGGGAATATACCACATTGGTACTATATACAGGAGTAAAATAAAAATAAAACCATTTTGTCATATAAATGCTATCATGAACGAGAACGGGTTGGAGTATAGTAGGGTGTACTTGAGGATGGTAGGATGTACTTAAGTATGGTAGGGTGTACTTGAGGATGATAGGATGTACTTAAGTATGGTAGGGTGTACTTGAGGATGGTAGGATGTACTTAAGTATGGTAGGGTGTACTTGAGAATGGTAGGATGTACTTAAGTATGGTAGGGTGTACTTGAGGATGGTAGGATGTACTTGAGGATTGTAAGATGTACTTGAGGATAGTAGGATGTACTTGAGGATGATAGGGTGTACTTGAGGATGCAAGGGTGTACTTGAAGATGGTAGGATGTACTTGAAGATGGCAGGATGTACGCGAGGATGGAAGGATGTACTTGAGGATGGTAGGATGTACTTGAGGATGGTAGGGTGTACTTGAGGATAGTAGGATGTACTTGAGGATGGTAGGGTGCACTTGAGGATGGTAGGATGTACTTGAGGATAGTAGGATGTACTTAAGGATGGTAGGATGGTAGGATGTACTTGAGGATGGTAAGGTGTACGTGAGAATGGTAGGATGTACTTGAGGATGGTAGGATGTACTTGAGGATGGTAGGATGTACTTGAGGATTGTAGGATGTACTAGAGGATGGTAGGGTGTACTTGAGGATGGTAGGATGTACTTGAGGATGGTAGGGTGCACTTGAGAATGGTAGGATGTACTTGAGGATGGTAGAATGTACTTGAGGATGGTAGGGTGCACTCGAGGATGGTAGGATGTACTTAGAGGATGGTATGGTTTACTTAATTATGGTAGGGTGTACTTAAGTATGGTAGGATGTACTTGAGGATGGTAGGATGCACTTGAGGATGGTAGGATGTACTTCAGGATGGTAGGATGCACTTGAGGATGGTAGGGTGTACTTGAGGATGGTAGGATGTACGTGAGGATGGTAGGATGTACTTGAGAATGGTAGGACGTACTTGAGTGTGGTAGGATATAATTGAGGATGGTAGGATGTACTTGAGGAGGGTATGATGTACTTGAGGACTGTAGGGTGTATGTGCGGATGGTAGGATGTACTTGACGATGGTAGGGTGTATTTGAGGATGGTAGGATGTACTTAAGTATGGTAGGATGTACTTGAGAATGGTAGGATGTACTTAAGTATGGTAAAATGTACTTGAGGATTGTAGGATGTACTTGAGGATGGTAGGATGTACTTAAGTATGGTATGATGTACTTGAGGATTGTAGGATGTACTTGAGGATGGTAGGATGTACTTGAGGATGGTAGGATGTACTTGAGGATGGTAGGATGTACTTGAGGATGGTAGGATGTACTTAAGTATGATAGGATGTACTTGAGGATGGTAGGATGTACTTGAGGGTGGTAGGGTGTACTTGAGAATGGTAGGATGTACTTGAGGATGGTAGGATGTACTTGAGGATGGTAGGATGTACTTGAGGATCGTAGGATGTACTAGAGGATGGTAGGGTGTACTTGAGGATGGTAGGATGTACCTGAGGATGGTAGGGTGCACTTGCGAATGGTAGGATGTACTTGAGAATGGTAGGATGTACTTGAGAATGGTAGGGTGCACTTGAGGATGGTAGGATGTACTTAGAGGATGGTATGGTGTACTTAATTATGGTAGGGTGTACTTAAGTATGGTAGGATGTACTTGAGGATGGTAGGATGCACTTGAGGATGGTAGGATGTACTTCAGGATGGTAGGATGCACTTGAGGATGGTAGGATGTACTTCAGGATGGTAGGATGCACTGGAGGATGGTAAGGTGTACTTGAGGATGGTAGGATGTACGTGAGGATGGTAGGATGTACTTGAGAATGGTAGGATGTACTTGAGGGTGGTAGGATATACTTGAGGATGGTAGGATGTACTTGAGGATGGTAGGATGCACTTGAGGATGGTAGGATGTACTTCAGGATGGTAGGATGCACTTGAGAATGGTAGGATGTACCTGAGGATGGTAGGGTGCACTTGCGAATGGTAGGATGTACTTGAGAATGGTAGGATGTACTTGAGAATGGTAGGGTGCACTTGAGGATGGTAGGATGTACTTAGAGAATGGTATGGTGTACTTAATTATGGTAGGGTGTACTTAAGTATGGTAGGATGTACTTGAGGATAGTAGGATGCACTTGAGGATGGTAGGATGTACTTCAGGATGGTAGGATGCACTTGAGGATGGTAGGGTGTACTTGAGGATGGTAGGATGTACGTGAGGATGGTAGGATGTACTTGAGAATGGTAGGACGTACTTGAGTGTGGTAGGATATAATTGAGGATGGTAGGATGTACTTGAGGATGGTATGATGTACTTGAGGACTGTAGGGTGTATGTGCGGATGGTAGGATGTACTTGACGATGGTAGGGTGTATTTGAGGATGGTAGGATGTACTTAAGTATGGTAGGATGTACTTGAGAATGGTAGGATGTACTTAAGTATGGTAGGATGTACTTGAGGATTGTAGGATGTACTTGAGGATGGTAGGATGTACTTAAATATGGTATGATGTACTTGAGGATTGTAGGATGTACTTGAGGATGGTAGGATGTACTTGAGGATGGTAGGATGTACTTGAGGACGGTAGGATGCACTTTAGGATGGTAGGATGTACTTAAGTATGATAGGATGTACTTGAGGATGGTAGGATGTACTTGAGGGTGGTAGGGTGTACTTGAGAATGATAGGATGTACTTGAGGATGTAGGATGTACTTGAGGATGGTAGGATGTACTTGAGGATCGTAGGATGTACTAGAGGATGGTAGGGTGTACTTGAGGATGGTAGGATGTACCTGAGGATGGTAGGGTGCACTTGCGAATGGTAGGATGTACTTGAGAATGGTAGGATGTACTTGAGAATGGTAGGGTGCACTTGAGGATGGTAGGATGTACTTAGAGGATGGTATGGTGTACTTAATTATGATAGGGTGTACTTAAGTATGGTAGGATGTACTTGAGGATGGTAGGATGCACTTGAGGATGGTAGGATGTACTTCAGGATGGTAGGATGCACTGGAGGATGGTAAGGTGTACTTGAGGATGGTAGGATGTACGTGAGGATGGTAGGATGTACTTGAGAATGGTAGGATGTACTTGAGGGTGGTAGGATATACTTGAGGATGGTAGGATGTACTTGAGGATGGTATGATGTACTTGAGGAGTGTAGGGAATACGTGCGGATGGTAGGATGTACTTGAGGATGGTAGGGTGTATTTGAAGATGGTAGGATGTACTTAAGTATGGTAGGATGTACTTGAGGATGGTAGGATGTACTTAAGTATTGTAGGATGTACTTGAGGATGGAAGGTTGTACTTAAGTATGGTAGGATGTACTTGAGGATTGTAGGATGTACTTGAGGATGGTAGGATGTACTTGATGATGGTAGGGGGCACTTGAGGATGGTAGGATGTAATTAGAGGATGGTATGGTGTACTTAATTATGGTAGGGTGTACTTAAGTATGGTATGGTGTACTTAATTATGGTAGGGTGTACTTAAGTATGGTAGGATGTACTTGAGGATGGTAGGATGCACTTGAGGATGGTAGGATGTAATTCAGGATGGTAGGATGCACTTGAGGATGGTAAGGTGTACTTGAGGATGGTAGGATGTACGTGAGGATGGTAGGATGTACTTGAGAATGGTATGATGTACTTGAGGGTGGTAGGATATACTTGAGGATGGTAGGATGTACTTGAGGATGGTATGATGTACTTGAGGATTGTAGGGTGTACATGCGGATGGTAGGATGTACTTGAGGATGGTAGGATGTACTTTAGGATTGTAGGATGTACTTGAGGATGGTAGGATGTACTTGAGGATTGTAGGGTGTACATGCGGATGGTAGGATGTACTTGAGGATGGTAGGATGTACTTGAGGATTTTAGGATGTACTTGAGGATGGTAGGATGTACTTGAGGATGGAAGGATGTACTTGAGGATGGTAGGATGTACTTAGGTATGGTAGGATGTACTTGGGGATTGTAGGATGTACTTGAGGATGGTAGGATGTACTTGAGGATGGTAGGATGTACTTGAGGATGGTAGGATGTACTTAAGTATAGTAGGATGTACTTGAGGATTGTAGGATGTACGTGAGGATAGTAGGGTGTACATGAGGATGGTAGGATGTACTTGAGGATGGTAGGATGTACGTGAGGATGGTAGGATGTACTTGAGGATGGTAGGATGTACGTGAGGATGGTAGGATGTACTTAAGGATGGTAGGGTGTGAGGATGGTAGGATGTACTTGAGGATGGTAGGATGCACTTGAGGATGGTAGGGTGCACTTGAGAATGGCAGGATGTACTTGAGGATTGTAGGATATACTTGAGGATAGTAGGGTGCACTTGAGGTTGGTAGGATGTACTTAGAGGTTGGTATGGTGTACTTAATTATGGTAGGGTGTACTTAAGTATAGTAGGATGTACTTGAGGATGGTAGGATGCACTTGAGAATGGTAGGGTGTACTTGAGGATGGTAGGATGTACGTGAGGATGGTAGGATGTACTTGAGAATGGTAGGATGTACTTAAGGGTGGTAGGATATACTTGAGGATGGTAGGATGTACTTGAGGAATGTAGGGTGTACGTGCGGATGGTAGGATGTACTTGAGGATGGTAGGGTGTATTTGAGGATATTAGGATGTACTTAAGTATGGTAGGATGTACTTGAGGATGGTAGGATGTACTTAAGTATGGTAGGATGTACTTGAGGATTGTAGGATGTACTTGAGGACGGTACGATGTACTTGAGGATGGTAGGATGTACTTGAGGATGGTAGGATGTACTTAAGTATTGTAGGATGTACTTGAGGATTGTAGGATGTACTTGAGGATGGTAGGATGTACTTGAGGATGGTAGGATGTACTTGAGGATGGTAGGATGTACTTAAGTATGGTAGGATGTACTTGAGGATTGTAGGAGGTACATGAGGATGGTAGGGTGTACGTGAGGATGGTAGGATGTACTTGAGGATGGTAGGATGTACGTGAGGATGGTAGGATGTACTTGAGGATGGTAGGGTGTATGTGAGGATGGTAGGATGTACTTGAGGATGGTAGGATGTACTTGAGGATGGTAGGATGTACTTGAGGGTGGTAGGGTGTACTTGAGAATGGTAGGATGTACTTGAGGATGGTAGGATGTACTTGAGGATGGTAGGATGTACTTGAGGATTGTAGGATGTACTAGAGGATAGTAGGGTGTACTTGAGGATGGTAGGATGTACCTGAGGATGGTAGGGTGCACTTGAGAATGGTAGGATGCACTTCAGAATGGTAGGATATACTTGAGGATGGTAGGGTGCACTTGAGGATGGTAGGATGTACTTAGAGGATGGTATGGTGTACTTAATTATGGTAGGGTGTACTTAAATATGGTAGGATGTACTTGAGGATGGTAGGATGCACTTGAGGATGGTAGGATGTACTTCAGGATGGTAGGATGCACTTGAGGATGGTAAGGTGTACTTGAGGATGGTAGGATGTACGTGAGGATGGTAGGATGTACTTGAGAATGGTAGGATGTACTTGAGGGTGGTAGGATATACTTGAGGATGGTAGGATGTACTTGAGGATGGTATGATGTACTTGAGGAGTGTAGGGAATACGTGCGGATGGTAGGATGTACTTGAGGATGGTAGGGTGTATTTGAAGATGGTAGGATGTACTTAAGTATGGTAGGATGTACTTGAGGATGGTAGGATGTACTTAAGTATTGTAGGATGTACTTGAGGATGGAAGGTTGTACTTAAGTATGGTAGGATGTACTTGAGGATTGTAGGATGTACTTGAGGATGGTAGGATGTACTTGAGGATGGTAGGGTGCACTTGAGGATGGAAGGATGTACTTAGAGGATGGTATGGTGTACTTAATTATGGTAGGGTGTACTTAAGTATGGTATGGTGTACTTAATTATGGTAGGGTGTACTTAAGTATGGTAGGATGTACTTGAGGATGGTAGGATGCACTTAAGTATGGTAGGATGTACTTGGGGATTGTAGGATGTACTTGAGGATGGTAGGATGTACTTGAGGATGGTAGGATGTACTTGAGGATGGTAGGATGTACTTAAGTATAGTAGGATGTACTTGAGGATTGTAGGATGTACGTGAGGATAGTAGGGTGTACGTGAGGATGGTAGGATGTACTTGAGGATGGTAGGATGTACGTGAGGATGGTAGGATGTACTTGAGGATGGTAGGATGTACGTGAGGATGGTAGGATGTACTTAAGGATGGTAGGGTGTGAGGATGGTAGGATGTACTAGCGGATGGTAGGATGCACTTGAGGATGGTAGGGTGCACTTGAGAATGGCAGGATGTACTTGTGGATTGTAGGATGTACTTGAGGATAGTAGGGTGCACTTGAGGTTGGTAGGATGTACTTAGAGGATGGTATGGTGTACTTAATTATAGTAGGGTGTACTTAACTATAGTAGGATGTACTTGAGGATGGTAGGATGCACTTGAGAATGGTAGGGTGTACTTGAGGGTGGTAGGATATACTTGAGGATGGTAGGATGTACTTGAGGAATGTATGGTGTACGTGCGGATGGTAGGATGTACTTGAGGATGGTAGGGTGTATTTGAGGATATTAGGATGTACTTAAGTATGGTAGGATGTACTTGAGGATGGTAGGATGTACTTAAGTATGGTAGGATGTACTTGAGGATTGTAGGATGTACTTGAGGATGGTACGATGTACTTGATGATGGTAGGATGTACTTGAGGATGGTAGGATGTACTTAAGTATTGGAGGATGTACTTGAGGATTGTAGGATGTACTTGAGGATGGTAGGATGTACTTGAGGATGGTAGGATGTACTTGAGGATAGTAGGATGTACTTAAGTATGGTAGGATGTACTTGAGGATTGTAGGATGTACATGAGGATGGTAGGGTGTACGTGAGGATGGTAGGATGTACTTGAGGATGGTAGGGTGTACATGAGGATGGTAGGATGTACTTGAGGATGGTAGGATGTACGTGAGGATGGTAGGATGTACTTGAGGATGGTAGGGTGTATGTGAGGATGGTAGGATGTAATTGAGGATGCACTTGAGGATGGTAGGGTGTACATGAGGATGGTAGGATGTACTTGAGGATGGTAGGATGTATGTGAGGATGGTAGGATGTACTTGAGGATGGTAGGGTGTATGTGAGGATGGTAGGATGTACTTGAGGATAGTAGGATGCACTTGAGGATGGTAGGGTGCACTTGAGGATGGTAGGATGTACTTAGAGGATGGTATGGTGTACTTAATTATGGTAGGGTGTACTTAAGTATGGTAAGATGTACTTGAGGATGGTAGGATGCACATGAGGATGGTAGGATGTACTTCAGGATGGAAGGATGCACTTGAGGATGGTAGGGTGTACTTGAGGATGGTAGGATGTACGTGAGGATGGTAGGATGTACTTGAGAATGGTAGGACGTACTTGAGTGTGGTAGGATATAATTGAGGATGGTAGGATGTACTTCAGGATGGTGTGATGTACTTGAGGACTGTAGGGTGTACGTGCGGATGGTAGGATGTACTTGAGGATGGTAGGGTGTATTTGAGGATGGAAGGATGTACTTAAGTATGGTAGGATGTACTTGAGGATGGTAGGATGTACTTAAATATGGTAGGATGTACTTGAGGATTGTAGGATGTACTTGAGGATGGTATGATGTACTTAAGAATGGTATGATGTACTTGAGGATTGTAGGATGTACTTGAGGATGGTAGGATGTACTTGAGGATGGTAGGATGTACTTGAGGATGGTACGATGTACTTGTGGATGGTAGGATGTACTTAAGTATAATAGGATGTACTTGAGGATGGTAAAATGTACTTGAGGGTGGTAGGGTGTACTTGAGAATGGTAGGATGTACTTGAGGATGGTAGGATGAACTTGAGGATGGTAGGATGTACTTGAGGATCGCAGGATGTACTAGAGGATAGTAGGGTGTACTTGAGGATGGTAGGATGTACCTGAGGATGGTAGGGTGCACTTGAGAATGGTAGGATGTACTTGAGGATGGTAGGATGTACTTGAGGATGGTAGGGTGCACTTGAGGATGGTAGGATGTACTTAGAGGATGGTATGGTGTACTTAATTATGGTAGGGTGTACTTAAGTATGGTAGGATGTACTTGAGGATGGTAGGATGCACTTGAGGATGGTAGGATGTACTTCAGGATGGTAGGATGTGCTTGAGAATGGTAGGATGTACTTGAGGGTGGTAGGATATACTTGAGGATGGTAGGATGTACTTGAGGATGGTATGATGTACTTGAGGATTGTAGGGTGTACGTGCGGATGGTAGGATGTACTTGAAGATGGTAGGATGTACTTGAGGATTGTAGGATGTACTTGAGGATGGTAGGATGTACTTGAGGATGGTAGGATGTACTTGAGGATGGTAGGATGTACTTAAGTACGGTAAGATGTACTTGAAGATTGTAGGATGTACTTGAGGATGGTAGGATGTACTTGTGGATGGTAGGATGTACTTGAGGATGGTAGGATGTACTTAAGTATAGTAGGATGTACTTGAGGATTGTAGGATGTACGTGAGGATGGTAGGGTGTACATGAGGATGGTAGGATGTACTTGGGGATGGTAGGATGTACATGAGGATGGTAGGATGTACTTGAGGATGGTAGGATGTACGTGAGGATGGTTGGATGTACTTGAGGATGGTAGGGTGTGAGGATGGTAGGAAGTACTTGAGGATGGTAGGATGCACTTGAGGATGGTAGGGTGCACTTGAGAATGGCAGGATGTACTTGAGGATGGTAGGATGTACTTGAGGATGGTAGGGTGCACTTGAGGATGGTAGGATGTACTTAGAGGATGGTATGATGTACTTAATTATGGTAGGGTGTACTTAAGTATAGTAGGATGTACTTGAGGATGGTAGGATGCACTTGAGATTGGTAGGGTGTACTTGAGGATGGTAGGATGTACGTGAGGATGGTAGGATGTACTTGAAAATGGTAGGATGTACTTGAGGGTGGTAGGATATTCTTGAGGATGGTAGGATGTACTTGAGGAATGTAGGGTGTACGTGCGGATGGTAGGATGTACTTGAGGATGGTAGGGTGTATTCGAGGATATTTGGATGTACTTAAGTATGGTAGGATGTATTTGAGGATGGAAGGATGTACTTAAGTATGGTAGGATGTACTTGAGGATTGTAGGATGTACTTGAGGATGGTAGGATGTACTTGAGGATGGTAGGATGTACTTGAAGATGGTAGGATGTACTTAAGTATGGTAGGATGTACTTGAGGATTGTAGGATGTACGTGAGGATGGTAGGGTGTACGTGAGGATGGTAGGATGTACTTGAGGATGGAAGGATGTACTTGAGGATGGTAGGATGTACGTGAGGATGGTAGGATGTACTTGAGGATGGTAGGGTGTATGTGAGGATGGTAGGATGTACTTGAGGATGCACTTGAGGATGGTAGGGTGTACATGAGGATGGTAGGATGTACGTGAGGATGGTAGGATGTATGTGAGGATGGTAGGATGTACTTGAGGATTGTAGGGTGTATGTGAGGATGGTAGGATGTACTTCAGGATGGTAGGATGCACTTGAGGATGGTAAGGTGTACTTGAGGATAGTAGGATGTACGTGAGGATGGTAGGATGTACTTGAGAATGGTAGGATGTACTTGAGGGTGGTAGGATATACTTGAGGATGATAGGATGTACTTGAGGATGGTATGATGTACTTGAGGAGTGTAGGGTATACGTGTGGATGGTAGGATGTACTTGAGGATGGTAGGGTGTATTTGAAGATGGTAGGATGTACTTAAGTATGGTAGGATGTACTTGAGGATGGTAGGATGTACTTAAGTATTGTAGGATGTACTTGAGGATAAAAGGTTGTACTTAAGTATGGTAGGATGTACTTGAGGATTGTAGGATGTACTTGAGGATGGTAGGATGTACTTGAGGATGGTAGGGTGCACTTGAGGATGGTAGGATGTACTTAGAGGATGGTATGGTGTACTTAATTATGGTAGGGTGTACTTAAGTATGGTATGGTGTACTTAATTATGGTAGGGTGTACTTAAGTATGGTACGATGTACTTGTGGATGGTAGGATGCACTTGAGGATGGTAGGATGTACTTCAGGATGGTAGGATGCACTTGAGGACGGTAAGGTGTACTTGAGGATGGTAGGATGTACGTGAGGATGGTAGGATGTACTTGAGGATTGTAGGGTGTACGTGCGGATGGTAGGATGTACTTGAGGATGGTAGGATGTACTTGAGGATTGTAGGACGTACTTGAGGATGGTAGGATGTACTTGAGGATGGTAGGATGTACTTGAGGATGGTAGGATGTACTTAAGTATGGTAGGATGTACTTGAAGACTGTAGGATGTACTTGAGGATGGTAGGATTTACTTGAGGATGGTAGGATGTACTTGAGGATGGTAGGATGTACTTAAGTATAGTAGGATGTACTTGAGGATTGTAGGATGTACGTGAGGATGGTAGAGTGTTCATGAGGATAGTAGGATGTACTTGGGGATGGTAGGATGTACATGAGGATGGTAGGATGTACTTGAGGATGGTAGGATGTACGTGAGGATGGTAGGATGTACTTGAGGATGGTAGGGTGTGAGGATGGTAGGATGTACTTGAGGATGGTAGGATGCACTTGAGGATGGTAGGGTGCACTTGAGAATGGCTGGATGTACTTGAGGATGGTAGGATGTACTTGAGGATGGTAGGGTGCACTTGAGGATGGTAGGATGTATTTAGAGGATGGTATGGTGTACTTAATTATGGTTGGGTGTACTTAAGTATAGTAGGATGTACTTGAGGATGGTAGGATGCCCTTGAGAATGGTAGGGTGTACTTGAGGATGGTAGGATGTACGTGAGGTTGGTAGGATGTACTTGAGGATGGTAGGATGTACGTGAGGATAGTAGGATGTAATTGTGGATGGTAGGGTGTATGTGAGAATGGTAGGATGTACTTGAGGATAATAGGGTGTACATGAGGATGGTAGGATGTACTTGAGGATGGTAGGATGTATGTGAGGATGGTAGGATGTACTTGAGGATGGTAGGGTGTATGTGAGGATGGTAGGATGTACTTGAGGTTGGTAGGATGTACTTGAGGATGGTAGGGTGCACTTGAGGATGGTAGGATGTATTTAGAGGATGGTATGGTGTACTTAATTATGGTAGGGTGTACTTAAGTATGGTAGTATGTACTTGAGGATTGTAGGATGTACTTGAGGATGGTAGGATGTACTTAAGTATGGTATGATGTACTTGAGGATTGTAGGATGTACTTGAGGATGGTAGGATGTACTTGAGGATGGCAGGATGTACTTGAGTATGATAGGATGTACTTGAGGATGGTAGGAAGTACTTGAGGGTGGTAGGGCGTACTTGAGAATGGTAGGATGTACTTGAGGATGGTAGGATGTACTTGAGGATGGTAGGATGTACTTGAGGATCGTAGGATGTACTAGAGGATGGTAGGGTGTACTTGAGGATAGTAGGATGTACCTGAGGATGGTAGGGTGCACTTGAGAACGGTAGGATGTACTTGAGGATGGTAGGATGTACTTGAGGATGGTAGGGTGCACTTGAGGATTGCAGGATGTACTTAGAGGATGGTAAGGTGTACTTAATTATGGTAGGGTGTAATTAAGTATGGTAAGATGTACTTGAGGATGGTAGGATGCACATGAGGATGGTAGGATGTACTTCAGGATGGTAGGATGCACTTGAGGATGGTAGGGTGTACTTGAGGATGGTAGGATGTACGTGAGGATGGTAGGATGTACTTGAGAATGGTAGGACGTACTTGAGTGTGGTAGGATATAATTGAGGATGGTAGGATGTACATCAGGATGGTGTGATGTACTTGAGGACTGTAGGGTGTACGTGCGGATGGTAGGATGTACTTGAGGATGGTAGGGTGTATTTGAGGATGGAAGGATGTACTTAAGTATGGTAGGATGTACTTGAGGATGGTAGGATGTACTTAAATATGGTAGGATGTACTTGAGGATTGTAGGATGTACTTGAGGATGGTAGGATGTACTTAAGTATGGTATGATGTACTTGAGGATTGTAGGATGTACTTGAGGATGGTAGGATGTACTTGAGGATGGAAGGATGTACTTGAGGATGGTACGATGTACTTGTGGATGGTAGGATGTACTTAAGTATAATAGGATGTACTTGAGGATGGTAGGATGTACTTGAGGGTTTTAGGGTGTACTTGAGAATGGTAGGATGTACTTGAGGATGGTAGGATGAACTTGAGGATAGTAGGATGTACTTGAGGATCGTAGGATGTACTAGAGGATAGTAGGGTGTACTTGAGGATGGTAGGATGTACCTGAGGATGGTAGGGTGCACTTGAGAATGGTAGGATGTACTTGAGGATGGTAGGATGTACTTGAGGATGGTAGGGTGCACTTGAGGATGGTAAGATGTAATTAGAGGATGGTATGGTGTACTTAATTGTGGTAGGGTGTACTTAAGTATGGTAGGATGTACTTGAGGATGGTAGGATGCACTTGAGGATGGTAGGATGTACTTCAGGATGATAGGATGCACTTGAGGATGGTAAGGTGTACTTGAGGAGAGTAGGATGTACGTGAGGATGGTAGGATGTACTTGAGAATGGTAGGATGTACTTGAGGGTGGTAGGATATACTTGAGGATGATAGGATGTACTTGAGGATGGTATGATGTACTTTAGGAATGTAGGGTATACGTGTGAATGGTAGGATGTACTTGAGGATGGAAGGGTGTATTTGAAGATGGTAGGATGTACTTAAGTATGGTAGGATGTACTTGAGGATGGTAGGATGTACTTAAGTATTGTAGGATGTACTTGAGGATGGAAGGTTGTACTTAAGTATGGTAGGATGTACTTGAGGATTGTAGGATGTACTTGAGGATGGTAGGATGTACTTGAGGATGGTAGGGTGCACTTGAGGATGGTAGGATGTACTTAGAGGATGGTATGGTGAACTTAATTATGGTAGGGTGTACTTAAGTATGGTATGGTGTACTTAATTATGGTAGGGTGTACTTAAGTATGGTAGGATGTACTTGAGGATAGTAGGATGCACTTGAGGATGGTAGGATGTACTTCAGGATGGTAGGATGCACTTGAGGATGGTAAGGTGTACTTGAGGATGGTAGGATGTACGTGAGGATGGTAGGATGTACTTGAGAATGGTAGGATGTACTTGAGGGTGGTAGGATATACTTAAGGACGTGGGATGTACTTGAGGATGGTATGATGTACGTGAGGATTGTAGGGTGTACGTGCGGATGGTAGGATGTACTTGAAGATGGTAGGATGTACTTGAGGATTGTAGGATGTACTTGAGGAAGGTAGGATGTACTTGAGGATGGTAGGATGTACTTGAGGATGGTAGGATGTACTTAAGTATGGTAGGATGTACTTGAAGATTGTAGGATGTACTTGAGGATAGTAGGATGTACTTGAGGATGGTAGGATGTACTTGAGGATGGTAGGATGTACTTAAGTATAGTAGGATGTACTTGAGGATTGTAGGATGTACGTGAGGATGGTAGGGTGTACGTGAGGATGGTAGGATGTACTTGAGGATGGTAGGGTGTACATGAGGATGGTAGGATGTATTTGGAGATGGTAGGATGTACATGAGGATGGTAGGATGTACTTGAGGATGGTAGGATGTACGTGAGGATGGTTGGATGTACTTGAGGATGGTAGGGTGTGAGGATGGTAGGATGTACTTGAGGATGGTAGGATGCACTTGAGGATGGCAGGGTGCACTTGAGAATGGCAGGATGTACTTGAGGATGGTAGGATGTACTTGAGGATGGTAGGGTGCACTTGAGGATGGTAGGATGTACTTAGAGGATGGTATGGTGTACTTAATTATGGTAGGGTGTACTTAAGTATAGTAGGATGTACTTGAGGATGGTAGGATGCACTTGAGAATGGTAGGGTTTACTTGAGGATGGTAGAATGTACGTGAGGATGGTAGGATGTACTTGAGAATGGTAGGATGTACTTGAGGGTGGTAGGATATTCTTGAGGATGGTAGGATGTACTTGAGGAATGTAGGGTGTACGTGCGGATGGTAGGATGTACTTGAGGATGGTAGGGTGTATTCGAGGATATTAGGATGTACTTAAGTATGGTAGGATGTACTTGAGGATGGAAGGATGTACTTAAGTATGGTAGGATGTACTTGAGGATTGTAGGATGTACTTGAGGATGGTACGATGTACTTGAGGATGGTAGGATGTACTTGAGGATGGTAGGATGTACTTAAGTATGGTAGGATGTACTTGAGGATTGTAGGATGTACTTGAGGATGGTAGGATGTACTTGAGGATGGTAGGATGTACTTGAGGATGGTAGGATGTACTTAAGTTTGGTAGGATGTACTTGAGGATTGTAGGATGTACGTGAGGATGGTAGGGTGTACGTGAGAATGGTAGGATGTACTTGAGGATGGTAGGATGTACTTGAGGATGGTAGGATGTACGTGAGGATGGTAGGATGTACTTGAGGATGGTAGGGAGTATGTGAGGATGGTAGGATGTACTTGAGGATGCACTTGAGGATGGTAGGGTGTACATGAGGATGGTAGGATGTACGTGAGGATGGTAGGATGTATGTGAGGATGGTAGGATGTACTTGAGGATGGTAGGGTGTATGTGAGGATGGTAGGATGTACTTCAGGATGGTAGGATGCACTTGAGGATGGTAAGGTGTACTTGAGGATAGTAGGATGTACGTGAGGATGGTAGGATGTACTTGAGAATGGTAGGATGTACTTGAGGGTGGTAGGATATACTTGAGGATGATAGGATGTACTTGAGGATGGTATGATGTACTTGAGGAGTGTAGGGTATACGTGTGGATGGTAGGATGTACTTGAGGATGGTAGGGTGTATTTGAAGATGGTTGGATGTACTTAAGTATGGAAGGATGTACTTGAGGATGGTAGGATGTACTTAAGTATTGTAGGATGTACTTGAGGATGGAAGGTTGTACTTAAGTATGGTAGGATGTACTTGAGGATTGTAGGATGTACTTGAGGATGGTAGGATGTACTTGAGGATGGTAGGGTGCACTTGAGGATGGTAGGATGTACTTAGAGGATGGTATGGTGTACTTAATTATGGTAGGGTGTACTTAAGTATGGTATGGTGTACTTAATTATGGTAGGGTGTACTTAAGTATGGTAGGATGTACTTGAGGATGGTAGGATGCACTTGAGGATGGAAGGATGTACTTCAGGATGGTAGGATGCACTTGAGGATGGTAAGGTGTACTTGAGGATGGTAGGATGTACGTGAGGATGGTAGGATGTACTTGAGAATGGTAGGATGTTCTTGAGGGTGGTAGGATATACTTGAGGATGGTAGGATGTACTTGAGGATGGTATGATGTACTTGAGGATTGTAGGGTGTACGTGCGGATGGTAGGATGTACTTGAGGATGGTAGGAAGTACTTGAGGATTGTAGGATGTACTTGAGGATGGTAGGATGTACTTGAGGATGGTAGGATGTACTTGAGGATGGTAGGATGTACTTAAGTATGGTAGGATGTACTTGAAGATTGTAGGATGTACTTGAGGATGGTAGGATGTACTTGAGGATGGTAGGATGTACTTGAGGATGGTAGGATGTACTTAAGTATAGTAGGATGTACTTGAGTATTGTAGGATGTACGTGAGGATGGTAGAGTGTACGTGAGGATGGTAGGATGTGCTTGAGGATGGTAGGGTGTACATGAGGATAGCAGGATGTACTTGGGGATGGTAGGATGTACATGAGGATGGTAGGATGTACTTGAGGATGGTAGGATGTACGTGAGGATGGTATGATGTACTTGAGGATGGTAGGGTGTGAGGATGGTAGGATGTACTTGAGGATGGTAGTATGCACTTGAGGATGGTAGGGTGCACTTGAGAATGGCAGGATGTACTTGAGGATGGTAGGATGTACTTGAGGATGGTAGGGTGCACTTGAGGATGGTAGGATGTATTTAGAGGATGGTATGGTGTACTTAATTATGGTTGGGTGTACTTAAGTATAGTAGGATGTACTTGAGGATGGTAGGATGCCCTTGAGAATGGTAGGGTGTACTTGAGGATAATAGGATGTACGTGAGGATGGTAGGATGTACTTGAGAATGGTAGGATGTACTTGAGGGTGGTAGGATATTCTTGAGGATGGTAGGATGTACTTGAGGAATGTAGGGTGTACGTGCGGATGGTAGGATGTACTTGAGGATTGTAGGGTGTATTTGAGGATATTAGGATGTACTTAAGTATGGTAGGATGTACTTGAGGATGGAAGGTTGTACTTAAGTATGGTAGGATGTACTTGAGGATTGTAGGATGTACTTGAGGATGGTACGATGTACTTGAGGATGGTAGGATGTACTTGAGAATGGTAGGATGTACTTAAGTATGGTAGGATGTACTTGAGGATTGTAGGATGTTCTTGAGGATATTAGGATGTACTTAAGGATTGTAGGATGTGTTTGAGGATGGTAGGATGTACTTAAGTATGGTAGGATGTACTTGAGGATTGTAGGATGTACGTGAGGATGGTAGGGTGTACGTGAGGAAGGTAGGATGTACTTGAGGATAGTAGGGTGTACATGAGGATGGTAGGATGTACTTGAGGATGGTAGGATGTACGTGAGGATGGTAGTATGTACTTGTGGATGGTAGGGTGTATGTGAGGATGGTATGATGTACTTGAGGATGGTAGGGTGTACATGAGGATGGTAGGATGTACTTGAGGATGGTAGGATGTATGTGAGGATGGTAGGATGTACTTGAGGATGGTAGGGTGTATGTGAGGATGGTAGGATGTACTTGAGGATGGTAGGATGTACTTGAGGATGGTAGGGTGCACTTGATGATGGTAGGATGTACTTAAAGGATGGTATGGTGTACTTAATTATGGTAGGGTGTACTTAAGTATAGTAGGATGTACTTGAGGATGGTAGTATGCACTTGAGGATGGTAGGATGTACTTCAGGATGGTAGGATGCACTTCACAATGGTAGGGTGTACTTGAGGATGGTAGGATGTACGTGAGGATGGTAGGATGTACTTGAGAATGGTAGGACGTACTTGAGTGTGGAATGATATAATTGAGGATAATAGGATGTACTTCAGGATGGTGTGATGTACTTGAGGACTGTAGGGTGTACGTGCGGATGGTAGGATGTACTTGAGGATGTAGGGTGTATGCGAGGATGGTAGGATGTACTTAAGTATGGTAGGATGTACTTGAGGATGGTAGGATGTACTTAAGTATGGTAGGATGTACTTGAGGATTGTAGGATGTACTTGAGGATGGTAGGATGTACTTAAGTATGGTATGATGTACTTGAGGATTGTAGGATGTACTTGAGGATGGTAGGATGTACTTGAGGATGGCAGGATGTACTTGAGGATGGTAGGATGTACTTGAGGATGGTAGGATGTACTTAAGTATGATAGGATGTACTTGAGGATGGTAGGATGTACTTGAGGATGGTAGGGTGTATTTGAAGATGGTAGGATGTACTTAAGTATGGTAGGATGTACTTGAGGATGGTAGGATGTACTTAAGTATTGTAGGATGTACTTAAGGATGGAAGGTTGTACTTAAGTATGGTAGGATGTTCTTGAAGATTGTAGGATGTACTTGAGGATGGTAGGATGTACTTGAGGATGGTAGGATGTACTTGAGAATGGTAGGATGTACTTAAGTATGGTAGGATGTACTTGAGGATGGTAGGATGTACTTGAGGGTGGTAGGGTGTACTTGAGAATGGTAGGATGTACTTGAGGATGGTAGGATGTATTTAGAGGATGGTATGGTGTACTTAATTATGGTTGGGTGTAAAAAAGTATAGTAGGATGTACTTGAGGATTGTAGGATGCCCTTGAGAATGGTAGGGTGTACTTGAGGATGGTAGGATGTACGTGAGGTTGGTAGGATGTACTTGAGAATGGTAGGATGTACTTGATGGTGCTAGGATATTCTTGAGGATGGTAGGATGTACTTGAGGAATGTAGGGTGTACGTGCGGATGGTAGGATGTACTTGAGGATGGTAGGGTGTATTTGAGGATATTAGGATGTACTTAAGTATGGTAGGATGTACTTGATGATGGAAGGATGTACTTAAGTATGGTAGGATGTACTTGAGGATTGTAGGATGTACTTGAGGATGGTAGGGTGCACTTGAGGATGGTAGGATGTATTTAGAGGATGGTATGGTGTACTTAGTTATTGTTGGGTGTACTTAAGTATAGTAGGATGTACTTGAGGATGGTAGGATGCCCTTGAGAATGGTAGGGTGTACTTGAGGATGGTAGGATGTACGTGAGGATGGTAGGATGTACTTGAGAATGGTAGGATGTACTTGAGGGTGGTAGGATATTCTTGAGGATGGTAGGATGTACTTGAGGAATGTAGGGTGTACGTGCGGATGGTAGGATGTACTTGAGGATAGTAGGGTGAATTTGAGGATATTAGGATGTACATAAGTATGGTAGGATGTACTTGAGGATGGAAGGATGTACTTAAGTATGGTAGGATGTACTTGAGGATTGTAGGATGTACTTGAGGATGGTACGATGTACTTGAGGATGGTAGGATGTACTTGAGGATGGTAGGATGTACTTAAGTATGGTAGGATGTACTTGAGGATTGTAGGATGTAATTGAGGATGGTAGGATGTACTTGAGGTTGGTAGGATGTACTTGAGGATGGTAGGATGTACTTAAGTATGGTAGGATGTACTTGAGGATTGTAGGATGTACGTGAGGATGGTAGGGTGTACGTGAGGATGGTAGGATGTACTTGAGGATAGTAGGGTGTACATGAGGATGGTAGGATGTACTTGAGGATGGTAGGATGTACGTGAGGATAGTAGGATGTACTTGTGGATGGTAGGGTGTATGTGAGAATGGTAGGATGTACATGAGGATGGAAGGGTGTACATGAGGATGGTAGGATGTACTTGAGGATGGTAGGATGTATGTGAGGATGGTAGGATGTACTTGAGGATGGTAGGGTGTATTTGAAGATGGTAGGATGTACTTAAGTATGGTAGGATGTACTTGAGGATGGTAGGATGTACTTAAGTATTGTAGGATGTACTTAAGGATGGAAGGTTGTACTTAAGTATGGTAGGATGTTCTTGAAGATTGTAGGATGTACTTGAGGATGGTAGGATGTACTTGAGGATGGTAGGATGTACTTGAGAATGGTAGGATGTACTTAAGTATGGTAGGATGTACTTGAGGATGGTAGGATGTACTTGAGGGTGGTAGGGTGTACTTGAGAATGGTAGGATGTACTTGAGGATGGTAGGATGTATTTAGAGGATGGTATGGTGTACTTAATTATGGTTGGGTGTACTTAAGTATAGTAGGATGTACTTGAGGATTGTAGGATGCCCTTGAGAATGGTAGGGTGTACTTGAGGATGGTAGGATGTACGTGAGGTTGGTAGGATGTACTTGAGAATGGTAGGATGTACTTGATGGTGCTAGGATATTCTTGAGGATGGTCGGATGTACTTGAGGAATGTAGGGTGTACGTGCGGATGGTAGGATGTACTTGAGGATGGTAGGGTGTATTTGAGGATATTAGGATGTACTTAAGTATGGTAGGATGTACTTGATGATGGAAGGATGTACTTAAGTATTGTAGGATGTACTTGAGGATTGTAGGATGTACTTGAGGATGGTAGGGTGCACTTGAGGATGGTAGGATGTATTTAGAGGATGGTATGGTGTACTTAGTTATTGTTGGGTGTACTTAAGTATAGTAGGATGTACTTGAGGATGGTAGGATGCCCTTGAGAATGGTAGGGTGTACTTGAGGATGGTAGGATGTACGTGAGGATGGTAGGATGTACTTGAGAATGGTAGGATGTACTTGAGGGTGGTAGGATATTCTTGAGGATGGTAGGATGTACTTGAGGAATGTAGGGTGTACGTGCGGATGGTAGGATGTACTTGAGGATAGTAGGGTGAATTTGAGGATATTAGGATGTACATAAGTATGGTAGGATGTACTTGAGGATGGAAGGATGTACTTAAGTATGGTAGGATGTACTTGAGGATTGTAGGATGTACTTGAGGATGGTACGATGTACTTGAGGATGGTAGGATGTACTTGAGGATGGTAGGATGTACTTAAGTATGGTAGGATGTACTTGAGGATTGTAGGATGTAATTGAGGATGGTAGGATGTACTTGAGGTTGGTAGGATGTACTTGAGGATGGTAGGATGTACTTAAGTATGGTAGGATGTACTTGAGGATTGTAGGATGTACGTGAGGATGGTAGGGTGTACGTGAGGATGGTAGGATGTACTTGAGGATAGTAGGGTGTACATGAGGATGGTAGGATGTACTTGAGGATGGTAGGATGTACGTGAGGATAGTAGGATGTACTTGTGGATGGTAGGGTGTATGTGAGAATGGTAGGATGTACTTGAGGATGGTAGGGTGTACATGAGGATGGTAGGATGTACTTGAGGATGGTAGGATGTATGTGAGGATGGTAGGATGTACTTGAGGATGGTAGGGTGTATGTGAGGATGGTAGGATGTACTTGAGGATGGTAGGATGTACTTGAGGATGGTAGGGTGCACTTGAGGATGGTAGGATGTACTTAGAGGATGGTATGGTGTACCTAATTATGGTAGGATGTACTTAAGTATGGTAGGATGTACTTGAGGATTGTAGGATGTACTTGAGGATGGTAGGATGTACTTAAGTATGGTATGATGTTCATGAGGATTGTAGGATGTACTTGAGGATGGTAGGATGTACTTGAGGATGGCAGGATGTACTTGAGTATGATAGGATGTACTTGAGGATGGTAGGAAGTACTTGAGGGTGGTAGGGCGTACTTGAGAATGGTAGGATGTACTTGAGGATGGTAGGATGTACTTGAGGATGGTAGGATGTACTTGAGGATCGTAGGATGTACTAGAGGATGGTAGGGTGTACTTGAGGATGGTAGGATGTACCTGAGGATGGTAGGGTGCACTTGAGAATAGTAGGATGTACTTGAGGATGGTAGGATGTACTTGAGGATGGTAGGGTGAACTTGAGGATTGTAGGATGTACTTAGAGGATGGTATGGTGTACTTAATTATGGTAGGGTGTACTTAAGTATAATAGGATGTACTTGAGGATGGTAGGATGCACTTAAGGATGGTAGGATGTACTTCAGGATGGTAGAATTCACTTGAGGATGGTAAGGTGTACTTGAGGATGGTAGGATGTACGTGAGGATGGTAGGATGTACTTGAGAATGGTAGGATGTACCTGAGGGTGGTAGGATATACTTGAAGATGGTAGGATGTACTTGCGGATGCTATGATGTACTTGAGGAGTGTAGGGTATACGTGCGGATGGTAGGATGTACTTGAGGATGGTAGGGTGTATTTGAAGATGGTAGGATGTACTTAAGTATGGTAGGATGTACTTGAGGATGGTAGGATGTACTTAAGTATTGTAGGATGTACTTAAGGATGGAAGGTTGTACTTAAGTATGGTAGGATGTACTTGAAGATTGTAGGATGTACTTGAGGATTATAGGATGTACTTGAGGATGGTAGGATGTACTTGAGAATGGTAGGATGTACCTAAGTATGGTAGGATGTACTTGAAGATGGTAGGATGTACTTGAGGGTGGAAGGGTGTACTTGAGAATTGTAGGATGTACTTGAGGATGGTAGGATGTACTTGAGGATAATAGGATGTACTTAAGTATGGTAGGATGTACTTGAGGATGGTAGGAAGTACTTGAGGATGGTAGGATGTACTTGAGGATGGTACGATGTACTTGTGGATGGTAGGATGTACTTAAGTATAATAGGATGTACTTGAGGATGGTAAAATGTACTTGAGGGTGGTAGGGTGTACTTGAGAATGGTAGGATGTACTTGAGGATGGTAGGATGAACTTGACGATGGTAGGATGTACTTGAGGATCGTAGGATGTACTAGAGGATAGTAGGGTGTACTTGAGGATGGTAGGATGTACCTGAGGATGGTAGGGTGCACTTGAGAATGGTAGGATGTACTTGAGGATGGTAGGATGTACTTGAGGATGGTAGGGTGCACTTGAGGATGGTAGGATGTACTTAGAGGATGGTATGGTGTACTTAATTATGGTAGGGTGTACTTAAGTATGGTAGGATGTACTTGAGGATGGTAGGATGCACTTGAGGATGGTAGGATGTACTTCAGGATGGTAGGATGCACTTGAGGATGGTAAGGTGTACTTGAGGAAAGTAGGATGTACGTGAGGATGGTAGGATGTACTTGAGAATGGTAGGATGTACTTGAGGGTGGTAGGATATACTTGAGGATGATAGGATGTACTTGAGGATGGTATGATGAACTTGAGGAGTGTAGGGTATACGTGTGGACGGTAGGATGTACTTGAGGATGGTAGGGTGTATTTGAAGATGGTAGGATGTACTTAAGTATGGTAGGATGTACTTGAGGATGGTAGGATGTACTTAAGTACTGTAGGATGTACTTGAGGATGGAAGGTTGTACTTAAGTATGGTAGGATGTACTTGAGGATTGTAGGATGTACTTGAGGATGGTATGGTGTACTTAATTATGGTAGGGTGTACTTAAGTATGGTATGGTGTACTTAATTATGGTAGGGTGTACTTAAGTATGGTAGGATGTACTTGAGGATGGTAGGATGCACTTGAGGATGGTAGGATGTACTTCAGGATGGTAGGATGCACTTGAGGATGGTAAGGTGTACTTGTGGATGGTAGGATGTACGTGAGGATGGTAGGATGTACTTGAGAATGGTAGGATGTACTTGAGGGTGGTAGGATATACTTGAGGATGGTAGGATGTACTTGAGGATGGTATGATGTACTTGAGGATTGTAGGGTGTACGTGCGGATGGTAGGATGTACTTGAAGATGGTAGGATGTACTTGAGGATTGTAGGATGTACTTGAGGATGGTAGGATGTACTTGAGGGTGGTAGGATATTCTTGAGGATGGTAGGATGTACTTGAGGAATGTAGGGTGTACGTGCGGATGGTAGGATGTACTTGAGGATGGTAGGGTGTATTCGAGGATATTTGGATGTACTTAAGTATGGTAGGATGTATTTGAGGATGGAAGGATGTACTTAAGTATGGTAGGATGTACTTGAGGATTGTAGGATGTACTTGAGGATGGTAGGATGTACTTGAAGATGGTAGGATGTACTTGAGGATGGTAGGATGTACTTAAGTATGGTAGGATGTACTTGAGGATTGTAGGATGTACGTGAGGATGGTAGGGTGTACGTGAGGATGGTAGGATGTACTTGAGGATGGAAGGATGTACTTGAGGATGGTAGGATGTACGTGAGGATGGTAGGATGTACTTGAGGATGGTAGGGTGTATGTGAGGATGATAGGATGTACTTGAGGATGCACTTGAGGATGGTAGGGTGTACATGAGGATGGTAGGATGTACGTGAGGATGGTAGGATATATGTGAGGATGGTAGGATGTACTTGAGGATTGTAGGGTGTATGTGAGGATAGTAGGATGTACTTCAGGATGGTAGGATGCACTTGAGGATGGTAAGGTGTACTTGAGGATAGTAGGATGTACGTGAGGATGGTAGGATGTACTTGAGAATGGTAGGATGTACTTGAGGGTGGTAGGATATACTTGAGGATGATAGGATGTACTTGAGGATGGTATGATGTACTTGAGGAGTGTAGGGTATACGTGTGGATGGTAGGATGTACTTGAGGATGGTAGGGTGTATTTGAAGATGGTAGGATGTACTTAAGTATGGTAGGATGTACTTGAGGATGGTAGGATGTACTTAAGTATTGTAGGATGTACTTGAGGATAAAAGGATGTACTTAAGTATGGTAGGATGTACTTGAGGATTGTAGGATGTACTTGAGGATGGTAGGATGTACTTGAGGATGGTAGGGTGCACTTGAGGATGGTAGGATGTACTTAGAGGATGGTATGGTGTACTTAATTATGGTAGGGTGTACTTAAGTATGGTATGGTGTACTTAATTATGGTAGGGTGTACTTAAGTATGGTACGATGTACTTGTGGATGGTAGGATGCACTTGAGGATGGTAGGATGTACTTCAGGATGGTAGGATGCACTTCAGGACGGTAAGGTGTACTTGAGGATGGTAGGATGTACGTGAGGATGGTAGGATGTACTTGAGAATGGTAGGATGTACTTGAGGGTGGTAGGATATACTTGAGGATGGTAGGATGTACTTGAGGATGGTATGATGTACTTGAGGATTGTAGGGTGTACGTGCGGATGGTAGGATGTACTTGAGGATGGTAGGATGTACTTGAGGATTGTAGGACGTACTTGAGGATGGTAGGATGTACTTGAGGATGGTAGGATGTACTTGAGGATGGTAGGATGTACTTAAGTATGGTAGGATGTACTTGAAGACTGTAGGATGTACTTGAGGATGGTAGGATGTACTTGAGGATGGTAGGATGTACTTGAGGATGGTAGGATGTACTTAAGTATAGTAGGATGTACTTGAGGATTGTAGGATGTACGTGAGGATGGTAGAGTGTACATGAGGATAGTAGGATGTACTGGGGGATGGTAGGATGTACATGAGGATGGTAGGATGTACTTGAGGATGGTAGGGTGTGAGGATGGTAGGATGTACTTGAGGATGGTAGGATGCACTTGAGGATGGTAGGGTGCACTTGAGAATGGCAGGATGTACTTGAGGATGGTAGGATGTACTTGAGGATGGTAGGGTGCACTTGAGGATGGTAGGATGTATTTAGAGGATGGTATGGTGTACTTAATTATGGTTGGGTGTACTTAAGTATAGTAGGATGTACTTGAGGATGGTAGGATGCCCTTGAGAATGGTAGGGTGTACTTGAGGATGGTAGGATGTACGTGAGGTTGGTAGGATGTACTTGTGGATGGTAGGATGTACGTGAGGATAGTAGGATGTACTTGTGGATGGAAGGGTGTATGTGAGAATGGTAGGATGTACTTGAGGATGGTAGGGTGTACATGAGGATGGTAGGATGTACTTGAGGATGGTAGGATGTATGTGAGGATGGTAGGATGTACTTGAGGATGGTAGGGTGTATGTGAGGATGGTAGGATGTACTTGAGGATGGTAGGATGTACTTGAGGATGGTAGGGTGCACTTGAGGATGGTAGGATGTATTTAGAGGATGGTATGGTGTACTTAATTATGGTAGGGTGTACTTAAGTATGGTAGGATGTACTTGAGGATTGTAGGATGTACTTGAGGATGGTAGGATGTACTTAAGTATGGTATGATGTACTTGAGGATTGTAGGATGTACTTGAGGATGGTAGGATGTACTTGAGGATGGCAGGATGTACTTGAGTATGATAGGATGTACTTGAGGATGGTGGGAAGTACTTGAGGATGGTAGGATGTACTTGAGGATGGTAGGATGTACTTGAGGATCGTAGGATGTACTAGAGGATGGTAGGGTGTGCTTGAGGATAGTAGGATGTACCTGAGTATGGTAGGGTGCACTTGAGAACGGTAGGATGTACTTGAGGATGGTAGGATGTACTTGAGGATGGTAGGGTGCACTTGAGGATTGTAGGATGTACTTAGAGGATGGTAAGGTGTACTTAATTATGGTAGGGTGTACTTAAGTATGGTAAGATGTACTTGAGGATGGTAGGATGCACATGAGGATGGTAGGATGTACTTCAGGATGGTAGGATGCACTTGAGGATGGTAGGGTGTACTTGAGGATGGTAGGATGTACGTGAGGATGGTAGGATGTACTTGAGAATGGTAGGACGTACTTGAGTGTGGTAGGATATAATTGAGGATGGTAGGATGTACATCAGGATGGTGTGATGTACTTGAGGACTGTAGGGTGTACGTGCGGATGGTAGGATGTACTTGAGGATGGTAGGGTGTATTTGAGGATGGAAGGATGTACTTAAGTATGGTAGGATGTACTTGAGGATGGTAGGATGTACTTAAATATGGTAGGATGTACTTGAGGATTGTAGGATGTACTTGAGGATGGTAGGATGTACTTAAGTATGGTATGATGTACTTGAGGATTGTAGGATGTACTTGAGGATGGTAGGATGTACTTGAGGATGGTAGGATGTACTTGAGGATGGTACGATGTACTTGTGGATGGTAGGATGTACTTAAGTATAATAGGATGTACTTGAGGATGGTAGGATGTACTTGAGAATGGTAGGATGTACTTGAGGATGGTAGGATGAACTTGAGGATAGTAGGATGTACTTGAGGATCGTAGGATGTACTAGAGGATAGTAGGGTGTACTTGAGGATGGTAGGATGTACTTGAGGATGGTAGGATGTACTTGAGGATGGTAGGATGTACTTAAGTATGGTAGGATGTACTTGAGGATTGTAGGATGTACGTGAGGATGGTAGGGTGTACGTGAGGATGGTAGGATGTACTTGAGGATGGAAGAATGTACTTGAGGATGGTAGGATGTACGTGAGGATGGTAGGATGGACGTGAGGATGGTAGGGTGTACGTGAGGATGGTAGGATGTACTTGAGGATGGAAGGATGTACTTGAGGATGGTAGGATGTACGTGAGGATGGTAGGATGTACTTGAGGATGGTAGGGTGTATGTGAGGATGGTAGGATATACTTGAGGATGCACTTGAGGATGGTAGGGTGTACATAAGGATGGTAGGATGTACGTGAGGATGGTAGGATATATGTGAGGATGGTAGGATGTACTTGAGGATGGTAGGATGTACTTGAGGATTGTAGGGTGTATGTGAGGATGGTAGGATGTACTTCAGGATGATAGGATGCACTTGAGGATGGTAAGGTGTACTTGAGGATAGTAGGATGTACGTGAGGATGGTAGGATGTACTTGAGAATGGTAGGATGTACTTGAGGGTGGTAGGATATACTTGAGGATGATAGGATGTACTTGAGGATGGTATGATGTACTTGAGGAGTTTAGGGTATACCTGTGGATGGTAGGATGTACTTGAGGATGGTAGGGTGTATTTGAAGATGGTAGGATGTACTTAAGTATGGTAGGATGTACTTGAGGATGGTAGGATGTACTTAAGTATTGTAGGATGTACTTGAGGATAAAAGGTTGTACTTAAGTATAGTAGGATGTACTTGAGGATTGTAGGATGTACTTGAGGATGGTAGGATGTACTTGAGGATGGTAGGGTGCACTTGAGGATGGTAGGATGTACTTAGAGGATGGTATGGTGTACTTAATTATGGTAGGGTGTACTTAAGTATGGTATGGTGTACTTAATTATGGTAGGGTGTACTTAAGTATGGTACGATGTACTTGTGGATGGTAGGATGCACTTGAGGATGGTAGGATGTACTTCAGGATGGTAGGATGCACTTGAGGACGGTAAGGTGTACTTGAGGATGGTAGGATGTACGTGAGGATGGTAGGATGTACTTGAGAATGGTAGGATGTACTTGAGGGTGGTAGGATATACTTGAGGATGGTAGGATGTACTTGAGGATGGTATGATGTACTTGAGGATTGTAGGGTGTACGTGCGGATGGTAGGATGTACTTGAGGATGGTAGGATGTACTTGAGGATTGTAGGACGTACTTGAGGATGGTAGGATGTACTTGAGGATGGTAGGATGTACTTGAGGATGGTAGGATGTACTTAAGTATGGTAGGATGTACTTGAAGACTGTAGGATGTACATGAGGATGGTAGGATGTACTTGAGGATGGTAGGATGTACTTGAGGATGGTAGGATGTACTTAAGTATAGTAGGATGTACTTGAGGATTGTAGGATGTACGTGAGGATGGTAGAGTGTACATGAGGATAGTAGGATGTACTTGGGGATGGTAGGATGTACATGAGGATGGTAGGATGTACTTGAGGATGGTAGGGTGTGAGGATGGTAGGATGTACTTGAGGATGGTAGGATGCACTTGAGGATGGTAGGGTGCACTTGAGAATGGCAGGATGTACTTGAGGATGGTAGGATGTACTTGAGGATGGTAGGGTGCACTTGAGGATGGTAGGATGTATTTAGAGGATGGTATGGTGTACTTAATTATGGTTGGGTGTACTTAAGTATAGTAGGATGTACTTGAGGATGGTAGGATGCCCTTGAGAATGGTAGGGTGTACTTGAGGATGGTAGGATGTACGTGAGATTGGTAGGATGTACTTGTGGATGGTAGGATGTACGTGAGGATAGTAGGATGTACTTGTGGATGGAAGGGTGTATGTGAGAATGGTAGGATGTACTTGAGGATGGTAGGGTGTACATGAGGATGGTAGGATGTACTTGAGGATGGTAGGATGTATGTGAGGATGGTAGGATGTACGTGAGGATGGTAGGGTGTATGTGAGGATGGTAGGATGTACTTGAGGATGGTAGGATGTACTTGAGGATGGTAGGGTGCACTTGAGGATGGTAGGATGTATTTAGAGGATGGTATGGTGTACTTAATTATGGTAGGGTGTACTTAAGTTTGGTATTATGTACTTGAGGATTGTAGGATGTACTTGAGGATGGTAGGATGTACTTAAGTATGGTATGATGTACTTGAGGATTGTAGGATGTACTTGAGGATGGTAGGATGTACTTGAGGATGGCAGGATGTACTTGAGTATGATAGGATGTACTTGAGGATGGTAGGAAGTACTTGAGGGTGGTAGGGCGTACTTGAGAATGGTAGGATGTACTTGAGGATGGTAGGATGTACTTGAGGATGGTAGGATGTACTTGAGGATCGTAGGATGTACTAGAGGATGGTAGGGTGTACTTGAGGATAGTAGGATGTACCTGAGGATGGTAGGGTGCACTTGAGAACGGTAGGATGTACTTGAGGTTGGTAGGATGTACTTGAGGATGGTAGGGTGCACTTGAGGATTGTAGGATGTACTTAGAGGATGGTAAGGTGTACTTAATTATGGTAGCGTGTACTTAAGTATGGTAAGATGTACTTGAGGATGGTAGGATGCACATGAGGATGGTAGGATGTACTTCAGGATGGTAGGATGCACTTGAGGATGGTAGGGTGTACTTGAGGATGGTAGGATGTACGTGAGGATGGTAGGATGTACTTGAGAATGGTAGGACGTACTTGAGTGTGGTAGGATATAATTGAGGATGGTAGGATGTACATCAGGATGGTGTGATGTACTTGAGGACTGTAGGGTGTACGTGCGGATGGTAGGATGTACTTGAGGATGGTAGGGTGTATTTGAGGATGGAAGGATGTACTTAAGTATGGTAGGATGTACTTGAGGATGGTAGGATGTACTTAAATATGGTAGGATGTACTTGAGGATTGTAGGATGTACTTGAGGATGGTAGGATGTACTTAAGTATGGTATGATGTACTTGAGGATTGTAGGATGTACTTGAGGATGGTAGGATGTACTTGAGGATGGTAGGATGTACTTGAGGATGGTACGATGTACTTGTGGATGGTAGGATGTACTTAAGTATAATAGGATGTACTTGAGGATGGTAGGATGTACTTGAGGGTGGTAGGGTGTACTTGAGAATGGTAGGATGTACTTGAGGATGGTAGGATGAACTTGAGGATAGTAGGATGTACTTGAGGATCGTAGGATGTACTAGAGGATAGTAGGGTGTACTTGAGGATGGTAGGATGTACCTGAGGATGGTAGGGTGCACTTGAGAATGGTAGGATGTACTTGAGGATGGTAGGATGTACTTGAGGATGGTAGGGTGCACTTGAGGATGGTAGGATGTACGTGAGGATGGTAGGATGTACTTGAGAATGGTAGGATGTACTTGAGGGTGGTAGGATATACTTGAGGATGATAGGATGTACTTGAGGAAGGTATGATGTACTTGAGGAGTGTAGGGTATACGTGTGAATGGTAGGATGTACTTGAGGATGGAAGGGTGTATTTGAAGATGGTAGGATGTACTTAAGTATGGTAGGATGTACTTGAGGATGGTAGGATGTACTTAAGTATTGTAGGATGTACTTGAGGATGGAAGGTTGTACTTAAGTTTGGTAGGATGTACTTGAGGATTGTAGGATGTACTTGAGGATGGTAGGATGTACTTGAGGATGGTAGGGTGCACTTGAGGATGGTAGGATGTACTTAGAGGATGGTATGGTGTACTTAATTATGGTAGGGTGTACTTAAGTATGGTATGGTGTACTTAATTATGGTAGGGTGCACTTAAGTATGGTAGGATGTACTTGAGGATGGTAGGATGCACTTGAGGATGGTAGGATGTACTTCAGGATGGTAGGATGCACTTGAGGATGGTAAGGTGGACTTGAGGATGGTAGGATGTACGTGAGGATGGTAGGATGTACTTGAGAAGGGTAGGATGTACTTGAGGGTGGTAGGATATACTTGAGGATGGTAGGATGTACTTGAGGATGGTATGATGTACGTGAGGATTGTAGGGTGTACGTGCGGATGGTAGGATGTACTTGAAGATGGTAGGATGTACTTGAGGATTGTAGGATGTACTTGAGGAAGGTAGGATGTACTTGAGGATGGTAGGATGTACTTGAGGATGGTAGGATGTACTTAAGTATAGTAGGATGTACTTGAAGATTGTAGGATGTACTTGAGGATAGTAGGATGTACTTGTGGATGGTAGGATGTACTTGAGGATGGTAGGATGTACTTAAGTATAGTAGGATGTACTTGAGGATTGTAGGATGTACGTGAGGATGGTAGGGTGTACGTGAGGATGGTAGGATGTACTTGAAGATGGTAGGGTGTACATGAGGATGGTAGGATGTATTTGGAGATGGTAGGATGTACATGAGGATGGTAGGATGTACTTGAGGATGGTAGGATGTACGTGAGGATGGTTGGATGTACTTGAGGATGGTAGGGTGTGAGGATGGTAGGATGTACTTGAGGATGGTAGGATGCTCTTGAGGATGGTAGGGTGCACTTGAGAATGGCAGGATGTACTTGAGGATGGTAGGATGTACTTGAGGATGGTAGGGTGCACTTGAGGATGGTAGGATGTACTTAGAGGATGGTATGGTGTACTTAATTATGGTAGGGTGTACTTAAGTATAGTAGGATGTACTTGAGGATGGTAGGATTCACTTGAGAATGGTAGGGTGTACTTGAGGATGGTAGAATGTACGTGAGGATGGTAGGATGTACTTGAGAATGGTAGGATGTACTTGAGGGTGGTAGGATATTCTTGAGGATGGTAGGATGTACTTGAGGAATGTAGGGTGTACGTGCGGATGGTAGGATGTACTTGAGGATGGTAGGGTGTATTCGAGGATATTAGGATGTACTTAAGTATGGTAGGATGTACTTGAGGATGGAAGGATGTACTTAAGTATGGTAGGATGTACTTGAGGATTGTAGGATGTACTTGAGGATGGTACGATGTACTTGAGGATGGTAGGATGTACTTGAGGATGGTAGGATGTACTTAAGTATGGTAGGATGTACTTGAGGATTGTAGGATGTACTTGAGGATGGTAGGATGTACTTGAGGATGGTAGGATGTACTTGAGGATGGTAGGATGTACTTAAGTATGGTAGGATGTACTTGAGGATTGTAGGATGTACGTGAGGATGGTAGGGTGTACGTGAGAATGGTAGGATGTACTTGAGGATGGTAGGATGTACTTGAGGATGGTAGGATGTACGTGAGGATGGTAGGATGTACTTGAGGATGGTAGGGTGTATGTGAGGATGGTAGGATGTACTTGAGGATGCACTTGAGGATGGTAGGGTGTACATGAGGATGGTAGGATGTACGTGAGGATGGTAGGATGTATGTGAGGATGGTAGGATGTACTTGAGGATGGTAGGGTGCACTTGAGGATGGTAGGATGTACTTAGAGGATGGTATGGTGTACTTAATTGTGGTAGGGTGTACTTAAGTATGGTAGGATGTACTTGAGGATGGTAGGATGCACTTGAGGATGGTAGGATGTACTTCAGGATGATAGGATGCACTTGAGGATGGTAAGGTGTACTTGAGGAAAGTAGGATGTACGTGAGGATGGTAGGATATACTTGAGAATGGTAGGATGTACTTGAGGGTGGTAGGATATACTTGAGGATGATAGGATGTACTTGCGGATGGTATGATGTACTTGAGGAGTGTAGGGTATACGTGTGAATGGTAGGATGTACTTGAGGATGGAAGGGTGTATTTGAAGATGGTAGGATGTACTTAAGTATGGTAGGATGTACTTGAGGATGGTAGGATGTACTTAAGTATTGTAGGATGTACTTGAGGATGGAAGGTTGTACTTAAGTATGGTAGGATGTACTTGAGGATTGTAGGATGTACTTGAGGATGGTAGGATGTACTTGAGGATGGTAGGGTGCACTTGAGGATGGTAGGATGTATTTAGAGGATGGTATGGTGTACTTCATTATGGTAGGGTGTACTTAAGTATGGTATGGTGTACTTAATTATGGTAGGGTGTACTTAAGAATGGTAGGATGTACTTGAGGATGGTAGGATGCACTTGAGGATGGTAGGATGTACTTCAGGATGGTAGGATGCACTTGAGGATGGTAAGGTGTACTTGAGGATGGTAGGATGTACGTGAGGATGGTAGGATGTACTTGAGAATGGTAGGATGTACTTGAGGGTGGTAGGATATACTTGAGGATAGTAGGATGTAATTGAGGATGGTATGATGTACGTGAGGATTGTAGGTTGTACGTGCGGATGGTAGGACGTACTTGAAGATGGTAGGATGTACTTGAGGATTGTAGGATGTACTTGAGGAAGGTAGGATGTACTTGAGGATGGTAGGATGTACTTGAGGATGGTAGGATGTACTTAAGTATGGTAGGATGTACTTGAAGATTGTAGGATGTACTTGAGGATAGTAGGATGTACTTGTGGATGGTAGGATGTACTTGAGGATGGTAGGATGTACTTAAGTATAGTAGGATGTACTTGAGGATTGTAGGATGTACGTGAGGATGGTAGGGTGTACGTGAGGATGGTAGGATGTACTTGAGGATGGTAGGGTGTACATGAGGATGGTAGGATGTATTTGGAGATGGTAGGATGTACATGAGGATGGTAGGATGTACTTGAGGATGGTAGGATGTACGTGAGGATGGTTGGATGTACTTGAGGATGGTAGGGTGTGAGGATGGTAGGATGTACTTGAGGATGGTAGGATGCACTTGGGGATGGTAGGGTGCACTTGAGAATGGCAGGATGTACTTGAGGATGGTAGGATAGTACTTGAGGATGGTAGGGTGCACTTGAGGATGGGAGGATGTACTTAGAGGATGGTATTGTGTACTTAATTATGGTAGGGTGTACTTAAGTATAGTAGGATGTACTTGAGGATGGTAGGATGCACTTGAGAATGGTAGGGTGTACTTGAGGATGGTAGAATGTACGTGAGGATGGTAGGATGTACTTGAGAATGGTAGGATGTACTTGAGGGTGGTAGGATATTCTTGAGGATGGTAGGATGTACTTGAGGAATGTAGGGTGTACGTGCGGATGGTAGGATGTACTTGAGGATGGTAGGGTGTATTCGAGGATATTAGGATGTACTTAAGTATGGTAGGATGTACTTGAGGATGGAAGGATGTACTTAAGTATGGTAGGATGTACTTGAGGATTGTAGGATGTACTTGAGGATGGTACGATGTACTTGAGGATGGTAGGATGTACTTGAGGATGGTAGGATGTACTTAAGTATGGTAGGATGTACTTGAGGATTGTAGGATGTACTTGAGGATGGTAGGATGTACTTGAGGATGGTAGGATGTACTTGAGGATGGTAGGATGTACTTAAGTATGGTAGGATGTACTTGAGGATTTTAGGATGTACGTGAGGATGGTAGGGTGTACGTGAGAATGGTAGGATGTACTTGAGGATGGTAGGATGTACTTTAGGATGGTAGGATGTACGTGAGGATGGTAGGATATACTTGAGGATGGCAGGGTGTATGTGAGGATGGTAGGATGTACTTGAGGATGCACTTGAGGATGGTAGGGTGTACATGAGGATGGTAGGATGTACTTGAGGATGGTAGGGTGTATGTGAGGATGGTAGGATGTACTTCAGGATGGTAGGATGCACTTGAGGATGGTAAGGTGTACTTGAGGATAGTAGGATGTACGTGAGGATGGTAGGATGTACTTGAGAATGGTAGGATGTACTTGAGGGTGGTAGGATATACTTGAGGATGATAGGATGTACTTGAGGATGGTATGATGTACTTGAGGAGTGTAGGGTATACGTGTGGATGGTAGGATGTACTTGAGGATGGTAGGGTGTATTTGAAGATGGTTGGATGTACTTAAGTATGGAAGGATGTACTTGAGGATGGTAGGATGTACTTAAGTATTGTAGGATGTACTTGAGGATGGAAGGTTGTACTTAAGTATGGTAGGATGTACTTGAGGATTGTAGGATGTACTTGAGGATGGTAGGATGTACTTGAGGATGGTAGGGTGCACTTGAGGATGGTAGGATGTACTTAGAGGATGGTATGGTGTACATAATTATGGTAGGGTGTACTTAAGTATGGTATGGTGTACTTAATTATGGTAGGGTGTACTTAAGTATGGTAGGATGTACTTGAGGATGGTAGGATGCACTTGAGGATGGTAGGATGTACTTCAGGATGGTAGGATGCACATGAGGATGGTAAGGTGTACTTGAGGATGGTAGGATGTACGTGAGGATGGTAGGATGTACTTGAGAATGGTAGGATGTTCTTGAGGGTGGTAGGATATACTTGAGGATGGTAGGATGTACTTGAGGATGGTATGATGTACTTGAGGATTGTAGGGTGTACGTGCGGATGGTAGGATGTACTTGAGGATGGTAGGATGTACTTGAGGATTGTAGGATGTACTTGAGGATGGTAGGATGTACTTGAGGATGGTAGGATGTACTTGAGGATGGTAGGATGTACTTAAGTATGGTAGGATGTACTTGAAGATTGTAGGATGTACTTGAGGATGGTAGGATGTACTTGAGGATGGTAGGATGTACTTGAGGATGGTAGGATGTACCTAAGTATAGTAGGATGTACTTGAGTATTGTAGGATGTACGTGAGGAAGGTAGAGTGTACGTGAGGATGGTAGGATGTACTTGAGGATGGTAGGGTGTACATGAGGATAGTAGGATGTACTTGGGGATGGTAGGATGTACATGAGGATGGTAGGATGTACTTGAGGATGGTAGGATGTACGTGAGGATGGTAGGATGTACTTGAGGATGGTAGGGTGTGAGGATGGTAGGATGTACTTGAGGATGGTAGTATGCACTTGAGGATGGTAGGGTGCACTTGAGAATGGCAGGATGTACTTGAGGATGGTAGGATGTACTTGAGGATGGTAGGGTGCACTTGAGGATGGTAGGATGTATTTAGAGGATGGAATGGTGTACTTAATTATGGTTGGGTGTACTTAAGTATAGTAGGATGTACTTGAGGATGGTAGGATGCCCTTGAGAATGGTAGGGTGTACTTGAGGATAATAGGATGTACGTGAGGATGGTAGGATGTACTTGAGAATGGTAGGATGTACTTGAGGGTGGTAGGATATTCTTGAGGATGGTAGGATGTACTTGAGGAATGTAGGGTGTACGTGCGGATGGTAGGATGTACTTGAGGATGGTAGGGTGTATTTGAGGATATTAGGATGTACTTAAGTATGGTAGGATGTATTTGAGGATGGAAGGTTGTACTTAAGTATGGTAGGATGTACTTGAGGATTGTAGGATATACTTGAGGATGGTACGATGTACTTGAGGATGGTAGGATGTACTTGAGAATGGTAGGATGTACTTAAGTATGGTAGGATGTACTTGAGGATTGTAGGATGTTCTTGAGGATGGTAGGATGTACTTGAGGATTGTAGGATGTACTTGAGGATGGTAGGATGTACTTAAGTATGGTAGGATGTACTTGAGGATTGTAGGATGTACGTGAGGATGGTAGGGTGTACGTGAGGATGGTAGGATGTACTTGAGGATAGTAGGGTGTACATGAGGATGGTAGGATGTACTTGAGGATGGTAGGATGTACGTGAGGATGGTAGTATGTACTTGTGGATGGTAGGGTGTATGTGAGGATGGTAGGATGTACTTGAGGATGGTAGGGTGTACATGAGGATGGTAGGATGTACTTGAGGATGGTAGGAGGTATGTGAGGATGGTAGGATGTACTTGAGGATGGTAGGGTGTATGTGAGGATGGTAGGATGTACTTGAGGATGGTAGGATGTACTTGAGGATGGTAGGGTGCACTTGATGATGGTAGGATGTACTTAAAGGATGGTATGGTGTACTTAATTATGGTAGGGTGTACTTAAGTATAGTAGGATGTACTTGAGGATGGTAGTATGCACTTGAGGATGGTAGGATGCACTTCAGGATGGTAGGATGCACTTCAGGATGGTAGGGTGTACTTGAGGATGGTAGGATGTACGTGAGGATGGTAGGATGTACTTGAGAATGGTAGGACGTACTTGAGTGTGGTATGATATAATTGAGGATAATCGGATGTACTTCAGGATGGTGTGATGTACTTGAGGACTGTAGGGTGTACGTGCGGATGGTAGGATGTACTTGAGGATGTAGGGTGTATGCGAGGATGGTAGGATGTACTTAAGTATGGTAGGATGTACTTGAGGATGGTAGGATGTACTAAAGTATGGTAGGATGTACTTGAGGATTGTAGGATGTACTTGAGGATGGTAGGATGTACTTAAGTATGGTATGATGTACTTGAGGATTGTAGGATGTACATGAGGATGGTAGGATGTACTTGAGGATGGCAGGATGTACTTGAGGATGGTAGGATGTACTTGAGGATGGTAGGATGTACTTAAGTATGGTAGGATGTACTTGAGGATGGTAGGATGTACTTGAGGGTGGTAGGGCGTACTTGAGAATGGTAGGATGTACTTGAGGATGGTAGGATGTACTTGAGGGTGGTAGGGCGTACTTGAGAATGGTAGGATATACTTGAAGATGGTAGGATGTACTTGAGGATGCTATGAAGTACTTGAGGAGTGTAGGGTATACGTGCGGATGGTAGGATGTACTTGAGGATGGTAGGGTGTATTTGAAGATGGTAGGATGTACTTAAGTATGGTAGGATGTACTTGAGGATGGTAGGGTGTATTTGAAGATGGTATAATGTACTTAAGTATGGTAGGATGTACTTGAGGATGGTAGGATGTACTTAAGTATTGTAGGTTGTACTTAAGGATGGAAGGTTGTACTTAAGTATGGTAGGATGTTCTTGAAGATTGTAGGATGTACTTGAGGATGGTAGGATGTACTTGAGGATGGTAGGATGTGCTTGAGAATGGTAGGATGTACTTAAGTATGGTAGGATGTACTTGAGGATGGTAGGATGTACTTGAGGGTGGTAGGGTGTACTTGAGAATGGTAGGATGTACTTGAGGATGGTAGGATGTACTTGAGGATGGTAGGATGTACTTGAGGATCGTAGGATGTACTAGAGGATGGTAGGGTGTACTTGAGGATGGTAGGATGTACCTGAGGATGGTAGGGTGCACTTGAGAATGGTAGGATGTACTTGAGGATGGTAGGATGTACTTGAGGATGGTAGGGTGTACTTGAGGATTGTAGGATGTACTTAGAGGATGGTATGGTGTTCTTAATTATGGGAGGGTGTACCTAAGTATGGTAGGATGTACTTGAGGATGGTAGGATGTACTTGAAGATTGTAGGATGTACTTGAGGATGGTAGGATGTACTTAACTATAGTAGGATGTACTTGAGGATTGTAGGATGTACGTGAGGATGGTAGGGTGTACGTGAGGATGGTAGGATGTACTTGAGGATGGTAGGGTGTACATGAGGATGGTAGGATGTACTTGGGGATGGTAGGATGTACATGAGGATGGTAGGATGTACTTGAGGATGGTAAGATGTACGTGAGGATGGTAGGATGTACTTGAGGATGGTAGGGTGTGAGGATGGTAGGATGTACTTGAGGATGGTAGGATGCACTTGAGGATGGTAGGGTGCACTTGAGGATGGTAGGATGTATTTAGAGGATGGTATGGTGTACTTAATTATGGTTGGGTGTACTTAAGTATAGTAGGATGTACTTGAGGATGGTAGGATGCCCTTGAGAATGGTAGGGTGTACTTGAGGATGGTAGGATGTACGTGAGGTTGGTAGGATGTACTTGAGAATGGTAGGATGTACTTGAGGGTGGTAGGATATTCTTGAGGATGGTAGGATGTACTTGAGGAATGTAGGGTGTACGTGCGGATGGTAGGATGTACTTGAGGATGGTAGGGTGTATTTGAGGATATTAGGATGTACTTAAGTATGGTAGGATGTACTTGATGATGGAAGGATGTTCTTAAGTATGGTAGGATGTACTTGAGGATTGTAGGATGTACTTGAGGATGGTAGGGTGCACTTGAGGATGGTAGGATGTATTTAGAGGATGGTATGGTGTACTTAATTATTGTTGGGTGTACTTAAGTATAGTAGGATGTACTTGAGGATGGTAGGATGCCCTTGAGAATGGTAGGGTGTACTTGAGGATGGTAGGATGTACGTGAGGATGGTAGGATGTACTTGAGAATGGTAGGATGTACTTGAGGGTGGTAGGATATTCTTGAGGATGGTAGGATGTACTTGAGGAATGTAGGGTGTACGTGCGGATGGTAGGATGTACTTGAGGATAGTAGGGTGAATTTGAGGATATTAGGATGTACATAAGTATGGTAGGATGTACTTGAGGATGGAAGGATGTACTTAAGTATGGTAGGATGTACTTGAGGATTGTAGGATGTACTTGAGGATGGTACGATGTACTTGAGGATGGTAGGATGTACTTGAGGATGGTAGGATGTACTTAAGTATGGTAGGATGTACTTGAGGATTGTAGGATGTACTTGAGGATGGTAGGAGGTACTTGAGGATGGTAGGATGTACTTGAGGATGGTAGGATGTACTTAAGTATGGTAGGATGTACTTGAGGATTGTAGGATGTACGTGAGGATGGTAGGGTGTACGTGAGGATGGTAGGATGTACTTGAGGATAGTAGGGTGTACATGAGGATGGTAGGATGTACTTGAGGATGGTAGGATGTACGTGAGGATAGTAGGATGTACTTGTGGATGGTAGGGTGTATGTGAGAATGGTAGGATGTACTTGAGGATGGTAGGGTGTACATGAGGATGGTAGGATGTACTTGAGGATGGTAGGATGTATGTGAGGATGGTAGGATGTACTTGAGGATGGTAGGGTGTATGTGAGGATGGTAGGATGTACTTGAGGATGGTAGGATGTACTTGAGGATGGTAGGGTGCACTTGAGGATGGTAGGATGTACTTAGAGGATGGTATGGTGTACTATATTATGGTAGGGTGTACTTAAGTATGGTAGGATGTACTTGAGGATTGTAGGATGTACTTGAGGATGGTAGGATGTACTTAAGTATGGTATGATGTACTTGAGGATTGTAGGATGTACTTGAGTATGATAGGATGTACTTGAGGATGGTAGGAAGTACTTGAGGGTGGTAGGGCGTACTTGAGAATGGTAGGATGTACTTGAGGATGGTAGGATGTACTTGAGGATGGTATGATGTACTTGAGGATCGTAGGATGTACTAGAGGATGGTAGGGTGTACTTGAGGATGGTAGGATGTACCTGAGGATGGTAGGGTGCACTTGAGAATAGTAGGATGTACTTGAGGATGGTAGGATGTACTTGAGGATGGTAGGGTGAACTTGAGGATTGTAGGATGTACTTAGAGGATGGTATGGTGTACTTAATTATGGTAGGGTGTACTTAAGTATGGTAGGATGTACTTGAGGATGGTAGGATGCACTTAAGGATGGTAGGATGTACTTCAGGATGGTAGGATTCACTTGAGGATGGTAAGGTGTACTTGAGGATGGTAGGATGTACGTGAGGATGGTAGGATGTACTTGAGAATGGTAGGATGTACCTGAGGGTGGTAGGATATACTTGAAGATGGTAGGGTGTACTTGAGGATGCTATGATGTACTTGAGGAGTGTAGGGTATACGTGCGGATGGTAGGATGTACTTGAGGATGGTAGGGTGTATTTGAAGATGGTAGGATGTACTTAAGTATGGTAGGATGTACTTGAGGATGGTAGGATGTACTTAAGTATTGTAGGATGTACTTAAGGATGGAAGGTTGTACTTAAGTATGGTAGGAAGTACTTGAAGATTGTAGGATGTACTTGAGGATTATAGGATGTACTTGAGGATGGTAGGATGTACTTGAGAATGGTAGGATGTACCTAAGTATGGTAGGATGTACTTGAGGATGGTAGGATGTACTTGAGGGTGGTAGGGTGTACTTGAGAATTGTAGGATGTACTTGAGGATGGTAGGATGTACTTGAGGATAATAGGATGTACTTGAGGATGGTAGGATGTACTTAAGTATGGTAGGATGTACTTGAGGATTGTAGGATGTACTTGAGGATGGTAGGATGTACTTAAGTATGGTATGATGTACTTTAGGATTGTAGGATGTACTTAAGGATGGTAGGATGTACTTGAGGATGGTAGGATATACTTGAGGATGGTAGGATGTACTTGAGGATTGTAGGATATACTTAGGTATGATAGGATGTACTTGAGGATGGTAGGATGTACTTGAGGGTGGTAGGGTGTACTTGAGAATGGTAGGATGTACTTGAGGATGGTAGGATGTACTTGAGGATGGTAGGATGTACTTGAGGGTAGTAGGATGTACTAGAGGATAGTAGGGTGTACTTGAGGATGGTAGGATGTACCTGAGGATGGTAGGGTGCACTTGAGAATGGTAGGATGTACTTGAGGATGGTAGGATGTACTTGAGGATGGTAGGGTGCACTTAAGGATGGTAGGATGTACTTAGAGGATGGTATGGTGTACCTAATTATGGTAGGGTGTATTTAAGTATGGTAGGATGTACTTGAGGATGGTAGGATGCACTTGAGGATGGTAGGATGTACTTCAGGATGGAAGGATGCACTTGAGGATGGTAAGGTGTACTTGAGGATGGTAAGATGTACGTGAGGATGGTAGGATGTAGTTGAGAATGGTAGGATGTACTTGAGGGTGGTAGGATATACTTGAGGATGGTAGGATGTACTTGAGGATGGTATGATGTGCTTGAAGAGTGTAGGGTATACGTGCGGATGGTAGGATGTACTTGAGGATGGTAGGGTGTATTTGAAGATGGTAGGATGTACTTAAGTATGGTAGGATGTACTTGAGGATGGTAGGATGTACTTAAGTATTGTAGGATGTACTTGTGGATGGAAGGTTGTATTTAAGCATGGTAGGATGTACTTGAGGATTGTAGGATGTACTTGAGGATGGTAGGATGTACTTGAGGATGGTAGGGTGCACTTGAGGTTGGTGGGATGTACTTAGAGGATGGTATGGTGTACTTAATTATGGTAGGGTGTACTTAAGTATGGTATGGTGTACTTAATTATGGTAGGGTGTACTTATGTATGGTAGGATGTACTTGAGGATGGTAGGATGCACTTGAGGATGGTAGGATGTACTTCAGGATGGTAGGATGCACTTGAGGGTGGTAAGGTGTACTTGAGGGTGGTAGGATATACTTGAGGATGGTAGGATGTACTTGACGATGGTATGATGTACTTGAGGATTGTAGGGTGTACATGCGGATGGTAGGATGTACTTGAGGATGGTAGGATGTACTTGAGGATTGTAGGATATACTTAAGGATGGTAGGATGTACTTGAGGATGGTAGGATGTACTTGAGGATGGTAGGATGTACTTAAGCATGGTAGGATGTACTTGAGGATTGTAGGATGTACTTGAGGATGGTAGGATGTACTTGAGGATGGTAGGATGTACTTGAGGATGGTAGGATGTACTTGAGGATGGTAGGATGTACTTAAGTATAGTAGGATGTACTTGAGGATTGTAGGATGTACGTGAGGATGGTAAGGTGTACGTGAGGATGGTAGGATGTACGTGAGGATGGTAGGGTGTACATGAGGATGGTAGGATGTACTTGAGGATGGTAGGATGTACGTGAGGAAGGTAGGATGTACTTGAGGATGGTAGGATGTACGTGAGGATGGTAGGATGTACTTGAGGATGGTAGGGTGTGAGGATCGTAGGATGTACTTGAGGATGGTAGGATGTACTTGAGGATGGTAGGGTGCACTTGAGGATGGTAGGATGTACTTAGAGGATGGTATGGTGTACTTAATTATGGTAGGGTGTACTTAAGTATAGTAGTATGTACTTGAGGGTGGTAGGATATACTTGAGGATGGTAGGATGTACTTGAGGAATGTAGGGTGTACGTGCGGATGGTAGGATGTACTTGAGAATGGTAGGGTGTATTTGAGGATATTAGGATGTACTTAAGTATGGTAGGATGTACTTGAGGATGGTATGATGTACTTAAGTATGGTAGGATGTACTTGAGGATTGTAGGATGTACTTGAGGATGGTACGATGTACTTGAGGATGGTAGGATGTACTTGAGGATGGTAGGATGTACTTAGGTATGGTAGGATGTACTTGAGGATTGTAGGATGTACTTGAGGATGGTAGGATGTACTTGAGGATGGTAGGATGTACTTGAGGATGGTAGGATGTACTTAAGTATGGTAGGATGTACTTGAGGATTGTAGGATGTACGTGAGGATGGTAGGGTGTACGTGAGGATGGTAGGATGTACTTGAGGATAGTAGGATGTACGTGAGGATGGTAGGATGTACTTGAGGATGGTAGGGTGTACATGAGGATGGTAGGATGTACTTGAGGATGGTAGGATGTATGTGAGGATGGTAGGATGTACTTGAGGATGGTAGGGTGTATGTGAGGATGGTAGGATGTACTTGAGGATGGTAGGATGCACTTGAGGATGGTAGGGTGCACTTGAGGATGGTAGGATGTACTTAGAGGATGGTGTGGTGTACTTAATTATGGTAGGGTGCACTTAAGTATGGTCGGATGTACTTGAGGATGGTAGGATGCACTTGAGGATGGTAGGATGTACTTCAGGATGGTAGGATGCACTTGAGGATGGTAGGGTGTACTTGAGGATAGTAGGATGTACGTGAGGATGGTAGGATGTACTTGAGAATGGTAGGACGTACTTGAGTGTGGTAGGATATAATTGAGGATGGTAGGATGTACTTCAGGATGGTGTGATGTACTTGAGGACTGTAGGGTGTACGTGCAGATGGTAGGATGTACTTGAGGATGGTAGGGTGTATTTGAGGATGGTAGGATGTACTTGAGGATGGTAGGATGTACTTAAATATGGTAGGATGTACTTAAGGATTATAGGATGTACTTGAGGATGGTAGGATGTACTTAAGTATGGTAGGATGTACTTGAGGATAGTAGGATGTACTTGAGGGTGGTAGGGTGTACTTGAGAATGGTAGGATGTACTTGAGGATGGTAGGATGTACTTGAGGACGGTAGGATGTACTTGAGGATGGTAGGATGTACTTGAGGATGGTAGGATGTACTAAAGTATGGTAGGATGTACTTGAGGATGGTAGGATGTACTTGAGGGTGGTAGGGTGTAATTGAGAATGGTAGGATGTACTTGAGGATGGTAGGATGTACTTGAGGATGGTAGGATGTACTTGAGGATCGTAGAATGTACTAGAGGATGGTAGGGTGTACTTGAGGATGGTAGGATGTACCTGAGGATGGTAAGGTGCACTTGAGAATGGTAATATGTACTTGAGGATGGTAGGATGTACTTGCGGATGGTAGGGTGCACTTGAGGATAGTAGGATGTACTTAGATGATGGTATGAAGTACTTAATTATGGTAGGGTGTACTTAAGTATGGTAGGATGTACTTGAGGATGGTAGGATGCACTTGAGGATGGTAGGATGCACTTCAGGATGGTAGGATGCACTTGAGGATGGTAAGGTGTACTTGAGGATGGTAGGATGTACCTGAGGATGGTAGGGTGCACTTGAGAATGGTAGGATGTACTTGAGGATGGTAGGATGTACTTGAGGATGGTAGGGTGCACTTGAGGATGGTAGGATGTACTTAGAGGATGGTATGGTGTACCTAATTATGGTAGGGTGTATTTAAGTATGGTAGGATGTACTTGAGGATGGTAGGATGCACTTGAGGATGGTAGGATGTACTTCAGGATGGAAGGATGCACTTGAGGATGGTAAGGTGTACTTGAGGATGGTAAGATGTACGTGAGGATGGTAGGATGTAGTTGAGAATGGTAGGATGTACTTGAGGGTGGTAGGATATACTTGAGGATGGTAGGATGTACTTGAGGATGGTATGATGTGCTTGAAGAGTGTAGGGTATACGTGCGGATGGTAGGATGTACTTGAGGATGGTAGGGTGTATTTGAAGATGGTAGGATGTACTTAAGTATGGTAGGATGTACTTGAGGATGGTAGGATGTACTTAAGTATTGTAGGATGTACTTGAGGATGGAAGGTTGTACTTAAGTATGGTAGGATGTACTTGAGGATTGTAGGATGTACTTGAGGATGGTAGGATGTACTTGAGGATGGTAGGGTGCACTTGAGGTTAGTAGGATGTACTTAGAGGATGGTATGGTGTACCTAATTATGGTTGGGTGTACTTAAGTATGGTATGGTGTACTTAATTATGGTAGGGTGTACTTAAGTATGGTAGGATGTACTTGAGGATGGTAGGATGCACTTGAGGATGGTAGGATGTACTTCAGGATGGTAGGATGCACTTGAGGATGGTAAGGTGTACTTGAGGATGGTAGGATGTACGTGAGGATGGTAGGATGTACTTGAGAATGGTATGATGTACTTGAGGGTGGTAGGATATACTTGAGGATGGTAGGATGTACTTGACGATGGTATGATGTACTTGAGGATTGTAGGGTGTACATGCGGATGGTAGGATGTACTTGAGGATGGTAGGATGTACTTGAGGATTGTAGGATGTACTTAAGGATGGTAGGATGTACTTGAGGATGGTAGGATGTACTTGAGGATGGTAGGATGTACTTAAGTATGGTAGGATGTACTTGAGGATTGTAGGATGTACTTGAGGATGGTAGGATGTACTTGAGGATGGTAGGATGTACTTGAGGATGGTAGGATGTACTTGAGGATGGTAGGATGTACTTAAGTATAGTAGGATGTACTTGAGGATTGTAGGATGTACGTGAGGATGGTAAGGTGTACGTGAGGATGGTAGGATGTACGTGAGGATGGTAGGATGTACGTGAGGATGGTAGGATGTACTTGAGGATGGTAGGGTGTGAGGATCGTAGGATGTACTTGAGGATGGTAGGATGTACTTGAGGATGGTAGGGTGCACTTGAGGATGGTAGGATGTACTTAGAGGATTGTATGGTGTACTTAATTATGGTAGGGTGTACTTAAGTATAGTAGGATGTACTTGAGGGTGGTAGGATATACTTGAGGATGGTAGGATGTACTTGAGGAATGTAGGGTGTACGTGCGGATGGTAGGATGTACTTGAGAATGGTAGGGTGTATTTAAGGATATTAGGATGTACTTAAGTATGGTAGGATGTACTTGAGGATGGTATGATGTACTTAAGTATGGTAGGATGTACTTGAGGATTGTAGGATGTACTTGAGGATGGTACGATGTACTTGAGGATGGTAGGATGTACTTGAGGATGGTAGGATGTACTTAGGTATGGTAGGATGTACTTGAGGATTGTAGGATGTACTTGAGGATGGTAGGATGTACTTGAGGATGGTAGGATGTACTTGAGGAATGTAGGGTGTACGTGCGGATGGTAGGATGTACTTGAGAATGGTAGGGTGTATTTGAGGATATTAGGATGTACTTAAGTATGGTAGGATGTACTTGAGGATGGTATGATGTACTTAAGTATGGTAGGATGTACTTGAGGATTGTAGGATGTACTTGAGGATGGTACGATGTACTTGAGGATGGTAGGATGTACTTGAGGATGGTAGGATGTACTTAGGTATGGTAGGATGTACTTGAGGATTGTAGGATGTACTTGAGGATGGTAGGATGTACTTGAGGATGGTAGGATGTACTTGAGGATGGTAGGATGTACTTAAGTATGGTAGGATGTACTTTAGGATTGTAGGATGTACGTGAGGATGGTAGGGTGTACGTGAGGATGGTAGGATGTACTTGAGGATTGTAGGATGTACGTGAGGATGGTAGGATGTACTTGAGGATGGTAGGGTGTACATGAGGATGGTAGGATGTACTTGAGGATGGTTGGATGTATGTGAGGATGGTAGGATGTACTTGAGGATGGTAGGGTGTATGTGAGGATGGTAGGATGTACTTGAGGATGGTAGGATGCACTTGAGGATGGTAGGGTGCACTTGAGGATGGTAGGATGTACTTAGAGGATGGTGTGGTGTACTTAATTATGGTAGGGTGCACTTAAGTATGGTGGGATGTACTTGAGGATGGTAGGCAGCACTTGAGGATGGTAGGATGTACTTCAGGATGGTAGGATGCACTTGAGGATGGTAGGGTGTACTTGAGGATAGTAGGATGTACGTGAGGATGGTAGGATGTACTTGAGAATGGTAGGACGTACTTGAGTGTGGTAGGATATAATTGAGGATGGTAGGATGTACTTCAGGATGGTGTGATGTACTTGAGGACTGTAGGGTGTACGTGCGGATGGTAGGATGTACTTGAGGATGGTAGGGTGTATTTGAGGATGGTAGGATGTACTTGAGGATGGTAGGATGTACGTAAATATGGTAGGATGTACTTAAGGATTATAGGATGTACTTGATGATGGTAGGATGTACTTAAGTATGGTAGGATGTACTTGAGGATGGTAGGATGTACTTGAGGGTGGTAGGGTGTACTTGAGAATGGTAGGATGTACTTGAGGATGGTAGGATGTACTTGAGGATATTAGGATGTACTTGAGGATGGTAGGATGTACTTGAGGATGGTAGGATGTACTTAAGTATGGTAGGATGTACTTGAGGATGGTAGGATGTACTTGAGGGTGGTAGGGTGTACTTGAGAATGGTAGGATGTACTTGAGGATGGTAGGATGTACTTGAGGATTGTAGGATGTACTTAAGGATCGTAGGATGTACTAGAGGATGGTAGGGTGTACTTGAGGATGGTAGGATGTACCTGAGGATGGTAAGGTGCACTTGAGAATGGTAGTATGTACTTGAGGATGGTAGGATGTACTTGCGGATGGTAGGGTGCACTTGAGGATGGTAGGATGTACTTAGAGGATGGTATGAAGTACTTAATTATGGTAGGGTGTACTTAAGTATGGTAGGATGTACTTGAGGATGGTAGGATGCACTTGAGGATGGTAGGATGTACTTCAGGATGGTAGGATGCACTTGAGGATGGTAAGGTGTACTTGAGGATAGTAGGATGTACGTGAGGATGGTAGGATGTACTTGAGAATGGTAGGATGTACTTGAGGGTGGTAGGATATACTTGAGGATGATAGGATATACTTGAGGATGGTATGATGTACTTGAGGAGTGTAGGGTATACGTGTGGATGGTAGGATGTACTTGAGGATGGTAGGGTGTATTTGAAGATGGTAGGATGTACTTAAGTATGGTATGATGTACTTGAGGATGGTTGGATGTACTTAAGTATTGTAGGATGTACTTGAGGATGGAAGGTTGTACTTAAGTATGGTAGGATGTACTTGAGGATGGTAGGATGCACTTGAGGATGGTAGGATGTACTTCAGGATGGTAGGATGCACTTGAGGATGGTAAGGTGTACTTGAGGATGGTAGGATGTACGTGAGGATGGTATGATGTACTTGAGAATGGTAGGATGTACTTGAGGGTGGTAAGATATACTTGAGGATGGTAGGATGTACTTGAGGATGGTATGATGTACTTGTGGATTATAGGGTGTACGTGCGGATGGTAGGATGTACTTGAGGATGGTAGGATGTACTTGAGGATTGTAGGATGTACTTGAGAATGGTAGGATGTACTTGAGGATGGTAGGATGTACTTGAGACTGGTAGGATGTACTTGAGGGTGGTAGGATGTTCTTGAGGATGGTAGGATGTACTTGAGGAATGTAGGGTGTACTTGCGGATAGTAGGATGTACTTGAGGATGGTAGGGTGTATTTGAAGATGGTAGGATGTACTTAAGTATGGTATGATGTACTTGAGGATGGTAGGATGTACTTAAGTATTGTAGGATGTACTTGAGGATGGAAGGTTGTACTTAAGTATGGTAGGATGTACTTGAGGATTGTAGGATGTACTTGAGGATGGTAGGATATACTTGAGGATGGTAGGGTGCACTTGAGGATGGTAGGATGTACTTAGAGGATGGTATGGTGTACTTAATTATGGTAGGGTGTACTTAAGTATGGTATGGTGTACTTAATTATGGTAGGGTGTACTTAAGTATGGTAGGATGTACTTGAGGAGGGTATAATGCACTTGAGGATGGTAGGATGTACTTCAAGATGGTAGGATGCACTTGAAGATGGTAAGGTGTACTTGAGGATGGTAGGATGTATGTGAGGATGGTAGGATGTACTTGAGAATGGTGGGATGTACTTGAGGGTGGTAGGATATACTTGAAGATGGTTGGATGTACTTGAGGATGGTATGATGTACTTGAGGAGTGTAGGGTATACTTGCGGATGGTAGGATGTACTTGAGGATGGTAGGATGTACTTGAGGATGGTAGGGTGCACTTGAGGATGGTAGGATGTACTTAGAGGATAGTATGGTGTATTTAATTATGGTAGGGTGTACTTGAGGATGGTAAGGTGTACTTGAGGATGGTAGGATGTACGTGAGGATGGTAGGATGTACATGAGAATGGTAGGATGTACTTGAGGGTGGTAGGATATACTTGAAGATGGTAGGATGTGCTTGAGGATGCTATGTTGTACTTGAGGAGTGTAGGGTATACTTGCGGATAGTAGGATGTACTTGAGGATGGTAGGATGTACTTGAGGATGGTAGGGTGCACTTGAGGATGGTAGGATGTACTTAGAGGATGGTATGGTGTACCTAATTATGTTAGGGTGTATTTAAGTATGGTAGGATGTACTTGAGGATGGTAGGATGCACTTGAGGATGGTAGGATATACTTCAGGATGGAAGGATGCACTTGAGGATGGTAAGGTGTACTTGAGGATGGTAAGATGTACGTGAGGATGGTAGGATGTAGTTGAGAATGGTAGGATGTACTTGAGGGTGGTAGGATATACTTGAGGATGGTAGGATGTACTTGAGGATGGTATGATGTGCTTGAAGAGTGTAGGGTATACGTGCGGATGGTAGGATGTACTTGAGGATGGTAGGGAGTATTTGAAGATGGTAGGAAGTACTTAAGTATGGTAGGATGTACTTGAGGATGGTAGGATGTACTAAAGTATTGTAGGATGTACTTGAGGATGGAAGGTTGTACTTAAGTATGGTAGGATGTACTTGAGGATTGTAGGATGTACTTGAGGATGGTAGGATGTACTTGAGGATGGTAGGGTGCACTTGAGGTTGGTAGGATGTACTTAGCGGATGGTATGGTGTACTTAATTATGGTAGGGTGTACTTAAGTATGGTATTGTGTACTTAATTATGGTAGGGTGTACTTAAGTATGGTAGGATGTACTTGAGGATGGTAGGATGCACTTGAGGATGGTAGGATGTACTTCAGGATGGTAGGATGCACTTGAGGATGGTAAGGTGTACTTGAGGATGGTAGGATATACGTGAGGATGGTAGGATGTACTTGAGAATGGTATGATGTACTTGAGGGTGGTAGGATATACTTGAGGATGGTAGGATGTACTTGACGATGGTATGATGTACTTGAGGATTGTAGGGTGTACATGCGGATGGTAGGATGTACTTGAGGATGGTAGGATGTACTTGAGGATTGTAGGATGTACTTAAGGATGGTAGGATGTACTTGAGGATGGTAGGATGTACTTGAGGATGGTAGGATGTACTTAAGTATGGTAGGATGTACTTGAGGATTGTAGGATGTACTTGAGGATGGTAGGATGTACTTGAGGATGGTAGGATGTACTTGAGGATGGTAGGATGTACTTGAGGATGGTAGGATGTACTTAAGTATAGTAGGATGTACTTGAGGATTGTAGGATGTACGTGAGGATGGTAAGGTGTACGTGAGGATGGTAGGATGTACGTGAGGATGGTAGGGTGTACATGAGGATGGTAGGATGTACTTGAGGATGGTAGGATGTACGTGAGGAAGGTAGGATGTACTTGAGGATGGTAGGATGTACGTGAGGATGGTAGGATGTACTTGAGGATGGTAGGGTGTGAGGATCGTAGGATGTACTTGAGGATGGTAGGATGTACTTGAGGATGGTAGGGTGCACTTGAGGATGGTAGGATGTACTTAGAGGATGGTATGGTGTACTTAATTATGGTAGGGTGTACTTAAGTATAGTAGGATGTACTTGAGGGTGGTAGGATATACTTGAGGATGGTAGGATGTACTTGACGATGGTATGATGTACTTGAGGAATATAGGGTGTACGTGCGGATGGTAGGATGTACTTGAGAATGGTAGGGTGTATTTGAGGATATTAGGATGTGCTTAAGTATGGTAGGATGTACTTGAGGATGGTATGATGTACTTAAGTATGGTAGGGTGTACTTGAGGATTGTAGGATGTACTTGAGGATGGTACGATGTACTTGAGGATGGTAGGATGTACTTGAGGATGGTAGGATGTACTTAGGTATAGTAGGATGTACTTGAGGATTGTAGGATGTACTTGAGGATGGTAGGATGTACTTGAGGATGGTAGGATGTACTTGAGGATGGTAGGATGTACTTAAGTATGGTAGGATGTACTTGAGGATTGTAGGATGTACGTGAGGATGGTAGGGTGTACGTGAGGATGGTAGGATGTACTTGAGGATAGTAGGATGTACGTGAGGATAGTAGGATGTACTTAGAGGATGGTATGAAGTACTTAATTATGGTAGGGTGTACTTAAGTATGGTAGGATGTACTTGAGGATTGTAGGATGTACTTGAGAATGGTAGGATGTACTTGAGGATGGTAGGATGTACTTGAGGATGGTAGGATGTACTTGAGGGTGGTAGGATGTTCTTGAGGATGGTAGGATGTACTTGAGGAATGTAGGGTGTACTTGCGGATAGTAGGATGTACTTGAGGATGGTAGGGTGTATTTGAAGATGGTAGGATGTACTTAAGTATGGTATGATGTACTTGAGGATGGTAGGATGTACTTAAGTATTGTAGGATGTACTTGAGGATGGAAGGTTGTACTTAAGTATGGTAGGATGTACTTGAGGATTGTAGGATGTACTTGAGGATGGTAGGATATACTTGAGGATGGTAGGGTGCACTTGAGGATGGTAGGATGTACTTAGAGGATGGTATGGTGTACTTAATTATGGTAGGGTGTACTTAAGTATGGTATGGTGTACATAATTATGGTAGGGTGTACTTAAGTATGGTAGGATGTACTTGAGGAGGGTAGGATGCACTTGAGGATGGTAGGATGTACTTCAAGATGGTAGGATGCACTTGAGGATGGTAAGGTGTACTTGAGGATGGTAGGATGTATGTGAGGATGGTAGGATGTACTTGAGAATGGTGGGATGTACTTGAGGGTGGTAGGATATACTTGAAGATGGTTGGATGTACTTGAGGATGGTATGATGTACTTGAGGAGTGTAGGGTATACTTGCGGATGGTAGGATGTACTTGAGGATGGTAGGATGTACTTGAGGATGGTAGGGTGCACTTGAGGATGGTAGGATGTACTTAGAGGATGGTATGGTGTATTTAATTATGGTAGGGTGTACTTGAGGATGGTAAGGTGTACTTGAGGATGGTAGGATGTACGTGAGGATGGTAGGATGTACATGAGAATGGTAGGATGTACTTGAGGGTGGTAGGATATACTTGAAGATGGTAGGATGTGCTTGAGGATGCTATGATGTACTTGAGGAGTGTAGGGTATACTTGCGGATGGTAGGATGTACTTGAGGATGGTAGGATGTACTTGAGGATGGTAGGGTGCACTTGAGGATGGTAGGATGTACTTAGAGGATGGTATGGTGTACCTAATTATGGTAGGGTGTATTTAAGTATGGTAGGATGTACTTGAGGATGGTAGGATGCACTTGAGGATGGTAGGATGTACTTCAGGATGGAAGGATGCACTTGAGGATGGTAAGGTGTACTTGAGGATGGTAAGATGTACGTGAGGATGGTAGGATGTAGTTGAGAATGGTATGATGTGCTTGAAGAGTGTAGGGTATACGTGCGGATGGTAGGATGTACTTGAGGATGGTAGGGTGTATTTGAAGATGGTAGGATGTACTTAAGTATGGTAGGATGTACTTGAGGATGGTAGGATGTACTTAAGTATTGTAGGATGTACTTGAGGATGGAAGGTTGTACTTAAGTATGGTAGGATGTACTTGAGGATTGTAGGATGTACTTGAGGATGGTAGGATGTACTTGAGGATGGTAGGGTGCACTTGAGGTTGGTAGGATGTACTTAGAGGATGGTATGGTGTACTTAATTAGTGGTAGGGTGTACTTAAGTATGGTATTGTGTACTTAATTATGGTAGGGTGTACTTAAGTATGGTAGGATGTACTTGAGGATGGTAGGATGCACTTGAGGATGGTAGGATGTACTTCAGGATGGTAGGATGCACTTGAGGATGGTAAGGTGTACTTGAGGATGGTAGGATATACGTGAGGATGGTAGGATGTACTTGAGAATGGTATGATGTACTTGAGGGTGGTAGGATATACTTGAGGATGGTAGGATGTACTTGACGATGGTATGATGTACTTGAGGGATTGTAGGGTGTACATGCGGATGGTAGGATGTACTTGAGGATGGTAGGATGTACTTGAGGATTGTAGGATGTACTTAAGGATGGTAGGATGTACTTGAGGGATGGTAGGATGTACTTGAGGATGGTAGGATGTACTTAAGTATGGTAGGATGTACTTGAGGATTGTAGGATGTACTTGAGGATGGTAGGATGTACTTGAGGATGGTAGGATGTACTTGAGGATGGTAGGATGTACTTGAGGATGGTAGGATGTACTTAAGTATAGTAGGATGTACTTGAGGATTGTAGGATGTACGTGAGGATGGTAAGGTGTACGTGAGGATGGTAGGATGTACGTGAGGATGGTAGGGTGTACATGAGGATGGTAGGATGTACTTGAGGATGGTAGGATGTACGTGAGGAAGGTAGGATGTACTTGAGGATGGTAGGATGTACGTGAGGATGGTAGGATGTACTTGAGGATGGTAGGGTGTGAGGATCGTAGGATGTACTTGAGGATGGTAGGATGTACTTGAGGATGGTAGGGTGCACTTGAGGATGGTAGGATGTACTTAGAGGATGGTATGGTGTACTTAATTATGGTAGGGTGTACTTAAGTATAGTAGGATGTACTTGAGGGTGGTAGGATATACTTGAGGATGGTAGGATGTACTTGACGATGGTATGATGTACTTGAGGAATATAGGGTGTACGTGCGGATGGTAGGATGTACTTGAGAATGGTAGGGTGTATTTGAGGATATTAGGATGTACTTAAGTATGGTAGGATGTACTTGAGGATGGTATGATGTACTTAAGTATGGTAGGGATGTACTTGAGGATTGTAGGATGTACTTGAGGATGGTACGATGTACTTGAGGATGGTAGGATGTACTTGAGGATGGTAGGATGTACTTAGGTATAGGTAGGATGTACTTGAGGATTGTAGGATGTACTTGAGGATGGTAGGATGTACTTGAGGATGGTAGGATGTACTTGAGGATGGTAGGATGTACTTAAGTATGGTAGGATGTACTTGAGGATTGTAGGATGTACGTGAGGATGGTAGGGTGTACGTGAGGATGGTAGGATGTACTTGAGGATAGTAGGATGTACGTGAGGATGGTAGGATGTACTTAGAGGATGGTATGAAGTACTTAATTATGGTAGGGTGTACTTAAGTATGGTAGGATGTACTTGAGGATGGTAGGATGTACTTAGAGGATGGTATGAAGTACTTAATTATGGTAGGGTGTACTTAAGTATGGTAGGATGTACTTGAGGATGGTAGGATGCACTTGAGGATGGTAGGATGTACTTCAGGATGGTAGGATGCACTTGAGGATGGTAAGGTGTACTTGAGGATGGTAGGATGTACGTGAGGATGGTAGGATGTACTTGAGAATGGTAGGATGTACTTGAGGGTGGTAGGATATACTTGAGGATGATAGGATATACTTGAGGATGGTATGATGTACTTGAGGAGTGTAGGGTATACCTGTGGATGGTAGGATGTACTTGAGGATGGTAGGATGTATTTGAAGATGGTAGGATGTACTTAAGTATGGTATGATGTACTTGAGGATGGTTGGATGTACTTAAGTATTGTAGGATGTACTTGAGGATGGAAGGTTGTACTTAAGTATGGTAGGATGTACTTGAGGATGGTAGGATGCACTTGAGGATGGTAGGATGTACTTCAGGATGGTAGGATGCACTTGAGGATGGTAAGGTGTACTTGAGGATGGTAGGATGTACGTGAGGATGGTATGATGTACTTGAGAATGGTAGGATGTACTTGAGGGTGGTAAGATATACTTGAGGATGGTAGGATGTACTTGAGGATGGTATGATGTACTTGAGGATTATAGGGTGTATGTGCGGATGGTAGGATGTACTTGAGGATGGTAGGATGTACTTGAGGATTGTAGGATGTACTTGAGAATGGTAGGATGTACTTGAGGATGGTAGGATGTACTTGAGGATGGTAGGATGTACTTGAGGGTGGTAGGATGTTCTTGAGGATGGTAGGATGTACTTGAGGAATGTAGGGTGTACTTGCGGATAGTAGGATGTACTTGAGGATGGTAGGGTGTATTTGAAGATGGTAGGATGTACTTAAGTATGGTATGATGTACTTGAGGATGGTAGGATGTACTTAAGTATTGTAGGATGTACTTGAGGATGGAAGGTTGTACTTAAGTATGGTAGGATGTACTTGAGGATTGTAGGATGTACTTGAGGATGGTAGGATATACTTGAGGATGGTAGGGTGCACTTGAGGATGGTAGGATGTACTTAGAGGATGGTATGGTGTACTTAATTATGGTAGGGTGTACTTAAGTATGGTATGGTGTACTTAATTATGGTAGGGTGTACTTAAGTATGGTAGGATGTACTTGAGGAGGGTAGGATGCACTTGAGGATGGTAGGATGTACTTCAAGATGGTAGGATGCACTTGAGGATGGTAAGGTGTACTTGAGGATGGTAGGATGTATGTGAGGATGGTAGGATGTACTTGAGAATGGTGGGATGTACTTGAGGGTGGTAGGATATACTTGAAGATGGTTGGATGTACTTGAGGATGGTATGATGTACTTGAGGAGTGTAGGGTATACTTGCGGATGGTAGGATGTACTTGAGGATGGTAGGATGTACTTGAGGATGGTAGGGTGCACTTGAGGATGGTAGGATGTACTTAGAGGATGGTATGGTGTATTTAATTATGGTAGGGTGTACTTGAGGATGGTAAGGTGTACTTGAGGATGGTAGGATGTACGTGAGGATGGTAGGATGTACATGAGAATGGTAGGATGTACTTGAGGGTGGTAGGATATACTTGAAGATGGTAGGATGTGCTTGAGGATGCTATGATGTACTTGAGGAGTGTAGGGTATACCTGCGGATGGTAGGATGTACTTGAGGATGGTAGGATGTACTTGAGGATGGTAGGGTGCACTTGAGGATGGTAGGATGTACTTAGAGGATGGTATGGTGTACCTAATTATGGTAGGGTGTATTTAAGTATAGTAGGATGTACTTGAGGATGGTAGGATGCACTTGAGGATGGTAGGATGTACTTCAGGATGGAAGGATGCACTTGAGGATGGTAAGGTGTACTTGAGGATGGTAAGATGTACGTGAGGCTGGTAGGATGTAGTTGAGAATGGTAGGATGTACTTGAGGGTGGTAGGATATACTTGAGGATGGTAGGATGTACTTGAGGATGGTACGATGTGCTTGAAGAGTGTAGGGTATACGTGCGGATGGTAGGATGTACTTGAGGATGGTAGGGTGTATTTGAAGATGGTAGGATGTACTTAAGTATGGTAGGATGTACTTGAGGATGGTAGGATGTACTTAAGTATTGTAGGATGTACTTGAGGATGGAAGGTTGTACTTAAGTATGGTAGGATGTACTTGAGGATTGTAGGATGTACTTGAGGATGGTAGGATGTACTTGAGGATGGTAGGGTGCACTTGAGGTTGGTAGGATGTACTTAGAGGATGGTATGGTGTACTTAATTATGGTAGGGTGTACTTAAGTATGGTATTGTGTACTTAATTATGGTAGGGTGTACTTAAGTATGGTAGGATGTACTTGAGGATGGTAGGATGCACTTGAGGATGGTAGGATGTACTTCAGGATGGTAGGATGCACTTGAGGATGGTAAGGTGTACTTGAGGATGGTAGGATATACGTGAGGATGGTAGGATGTACTTGAGAATGGTATGATGTACTTGAGGGTGGTAGGATATACTTGAGGATGGTAGGATGTACTTGACGATGGTATGATGTACTTGAGGATTGTAGGGTGTACATGCGGATGGTAGGATGTACTTGAGGATGGTAGGATGTACTTGAGGATTGTAGGATGTACTTAAGGATGGTAGGATGTACTTGAGGATGGTAGGATGTACTTGAGGATGGTAGGATGTACTTAAGTATGGTAGGATGTACTTGAGGATTGTAGGATGTACTTGAGGATGGTAGGATGTACTTGAGGATGGTAGGATGTACTTGAGGATGGTAGGATGTACTTGAGGATGGTAGGATGTACTTAAGTATAGTAGGATGTACTTGAGGATTGTAGGATGTACGTGAGGATGGTAAGGTGTACGTGAGGATGGTAGGATGTACGTGAGGATGGTAGGGTGTACATGAGGATGGTAGGATGTACTTGAGGATGGTAGGATGTACTTGACGATGGTATGATGTACTTGAGGATTGTAGGGTGTACATGCGGATGGTAGGATGTACTTGAGGATGGTAGGATGTACTTGAGGATTGTAGGATGTACTTAAGGATGGTAGGATGTACTTGAGGATGGTAGGATGTACTTGAGGATGGTAGGATGTACTTAAGTATGGTAGGATGTACTTGAGGATTGTAGGATGTACTTGAGGATGGTAGGATGTACTTGAGGATGGTAGGATGTACTTGAGGATGGTAGGATGTACTTGAGGATGGTAGGATGTACTTAAGTATAGTAGGATGTACTTGAGGATTGTAGGATGTACGTGAGGATGGTAAGGTGTACGTGAGGATGGTAGGATGTACGTGAGGATGGTAGGGTGTACATGAGGATGGTAGGATGTACGTGAGGATGGTAGGATGTACTTGAGGATGGTAGGGTGTGAGGATCGTAGGATGTACTTGAGGATGGTAGGATGTACTTGAGGATGGTAGGGTGCACTTGAGGATGGTAGGATGTACTTAGAGGATGGTATGGTGTACTTAATTATGGTAGGGTGTACTTAAGTATAGTAGGATGTACTTGAGGGTGGTAGGATATACTTGAGGATGGTAGGATGTACTTGAGGAATATAGGGTGTACGTGCGGATGGTAGGATGTACTTGAGAATGGTAGGGTGTATTTGAGGATATTAGGATGTACCTAAGTATGGTAGGATGTACTTGAGGATGGTATGATGTACTTAAGTATGGTAGGATGTACTTGAGGATTGTAGGATGTACTTGAGGATGGTACGATGTACTTGAGGATGGTAGGATGTACTTGAGGATGGTAGGATTTTCTTAGGTATGGTAGGATGTACTTGAGGATTGTAGGATGTACTTGAGGATGGTAGGATGTACTTGAGGATGGTAGGATGTACTTGAGGATGGTAGGATGTACTTAAGTATGGTAGGATGTACTTGAGGATTGTTGGATGTACGTGAGGATGGTAGGGTGTACGTGAGGATGGTAGGATGTACTTGAGGATAGTAGGATGTACGTGAGGATGGTAGGATGTACTTAGAGGATGGTATGAAGTACTTAATTATGGTAGGGTGTACTTAAGTATGGTAGGATGTACTTGAGGATGGTAGGATGTACTTAGAGGATGGTATGAAGTACTTAATTATGGTAGGGTGTACTTAAGTATGGTAGGATGTACTTGAGGATGGTAGGATGCACTTGAGGATGGTAGGATGTACTTCAGGATGGTAGGATGCACTTGAGGATGGTAAGGTGTACTTGAGGATGGTAGGATGTACGTGAGGATGGTAGGATGTACTTGAGAATGGTAGGATGTACTTGAGGGTGGTAGGATATACTTGAGGATGATAGGATATACTTGAGGATGGTATGATGTACTTGAGGAGTGTAGGGTATACGTGTGGATGGTAGGATGTACTTGAGGATGGAAGGGTGTATTTGAAGATGGTAGGATGTACTTAAGTATGGTATGATGTACTTGAGGATGGTTGGATGTACTTAAGTATTGTAGGATGTACTTGAGGATGGAAGGTTGTACTTAAGTATGGTAGGATGTACTTGAGGATGGTAGGATGCACTTGAGGATGGTAGGATGTACTTCAGGATGGTAGGATGCACTTGAGGATGGTAAGGTGTACTTGAGGATGGTAGGATGTACGTGAGGATGGTATGATGTACTTGAGAATGGTAGGATGTACTTGAGGGTGGTAAGATATACTTGAGGATGGTAGGATGTACTTGAGGATGGTATGATGTACTTGAGGATTATAGGGTGTACGTGCGGATGGTAGGATGTACTTGAGGATGGTAGGATGTACTTGAGGATTGTAGGATGTACTTGAGAATGGTAGGATGTACTTGAGGATGGTAGGATGTACTTGAGGATGGTAGAATGTACTTGAGGATGGTAGGATGTACTTAAGTATTGTAGGATGTACTTGAGGATGGAAGGTTGTACTTAAGTATGGTAGGATGTACTTGAGGATTGTAGGATGTACTTGAGGATGGTAGGATGTACTTGAGGATGGTAGGGTGCACTTGAGAATGGTAGGATGTACTTAGAGGATGGTATGGTGTACTTAATTATGGTAGTGTGTACTTAAGTATGGTATGGTGTACTTAATTATGGTAGGGTGTACTTAAGTATGGTAGGATGTACTTGAGGAGGGTAGGATGCACTTGAGGATGGTAGGATGTACTTCAAGATGGTAGGATGCACTTGAGGATGGTAAGGTGTACTTGAGGATGGTAGGATGTATGTGAGGATGGTAGGATGTACTTGAGAATGGTGGGATGTACTTGAGGGTGGTAGGATATACTTGAAGATGGTTGGATGTACTTGAGGATGGTATGATGTACTTGAGGAGTGTAGGGTATACTTGCGGATGGTAGGATGTACTTGAGGATGGTAGGATGTACTTGAGGATGGTAGGGTGCACTTGAGGATGGTAGGATGTACTTAGAGGATGGTATGGTGTATTTAATTATGGTAGGGTGTACTTGAAGATGGTAAGGTGTACTTGAGGATGGTAGGATGTACGTGAGGATGGTAGGATGTACTTGAGAATGGTAGGATGTACTTGAGGGTGGTAGGATATACTTGAAGATGGTAGGATGTACTTGAGGATGCTGTGATGTACTTGAGGAGTGTAGGGTATACGTGCGGATGGTAGGATGTACTTGAGGATGGTAGGGTGTATTTGAAGATGGTAGGATGTACTTAAGTATGGTAGGATGTACTTGAGGATAGTAGGATGCACTTAAGTATTGTAGGATGTACTTGAGGATGGAAGGTTGTACTTAAGTATGGTAGGATGTACTTGAAGATTGTAGGATGTACTTGAGGATGGTAGGATGTACTTGAGGATGGTAGGATGTACTTGAGAATGGTAGGATGTACTTAAGTATGGTAGGATGTACTTGAGGATGGTAGGATGTACTTGAGGGTGGTAGGGTGTACTTGAGAATGGTAGGATGTACTTGAGGATGGTAGGATGTACTTGAGGATGGTAGGATGTACTTGAGGATGGTAGGATGTACTTAAGTATGGTAGGATGTACTTGAGAATTGTAGGATGTACTTGAGGATGGTAGGATGTACTTAAGTATGGTATGATGTACTTTAGGATTGTAGGATGTACTTGAGGGTGGTAGGGTGTACTTGAGAATGGTAGGATGTACTTGAGGATGGTAGGATGTACTTGAGGATGGTAGGATGTACTTAAGTATGATAGGATGTACTTGAGGATGGTAGGATGTACTTGAGGGTGGTAGGGTGTACTTGAGAATGGTAGGATGTACTTGAGGATGGTAGGATGTACTTGAGGATGGTAGGATGTACTTGAGGATCGTAGGATGTACTAGAGGATAGTAGGGTGTACTTGAGGATGGTAGGATGTACCTGAGGATAGTAGGGTGCACTTGAAAATGGTAGGATGTACTTGAGGATGGTAGGATGTACTTGAGGATGGTAGGGTCCACTTGAGGATGGTAGGATGTACTTAGAGGATGGTATGGTGTACTTAATTATGGTAGGGTGTACTTAAGTATGGTAGGATGTACTTGAGGATGGTAGGATGCACTTGAGGTTGGTAGGATGTACTTGAGGATGCTATGATGTACTTGAGGATGGTAGGATGTACTTGAGGATGGTAGGATGTACTTGAGGATCGTAGGATGTACTAGAGGATAGTAGGGTGTACTTGAGGATGGTAGGATGTACCTGAGGATAGTAGGGTGCACTTGAGAATGGTAGGATGTACTTGAGGATGGTAGGATGTACTTGAGGATGGTAGGGTCCACTTGAGGATGGTAGGATGTACTTAGAGGATGGTATGGTGTACTTAATTATGGTAGGGTGTACTTAAGTATGGTAGGATGTACTTGAGGATGGTAGGATGCACTTGAGGTTGGTAGGATGTACTTGAGGATGCTATGATGTACTTGAGGAGTGTAGGGTATACGTGCGGATGGTCGGATGTACTTGAGGATGGTAGGGTGTATTTGAAGATGGTAGGATGTACTTAAGTATGGTAGGATGTACTTGAGGATAGTAGGATGCACTTAAGTATTGTAGGATGTACTTGAGGATGGAAGGTTGTACTTAAGTATGGTAGGATGTACTTGAAGATTGTAGGATGTACTTGAGGATGGTAGGATGTACTTGAGGATGGTAGGATGTACTTGAGAATGGTAGGATGTACTTAAGTATGGTAGGATGTACTTGAGGATGGTAGGATGTACTTGAGGGTGGTAGGGTGTACTTGAGAATGGTAGGATGTACTTGAGGATGGTAGGATGTACTTGAGGATGGTAGGATGTACTTGAGGATGGTAGGATGTACTTAAGTATGGTAGGATGTACTTGAGAATTGTAGGATGTACTTGAGGATGGTAGGATGTACTTAAGTATGGTATGATGTACTTTAGGATTGTAGGATGTACTTGAGGATGGTAGTATGTACTTGAGGATGGTAGGATGTACTTGAGGATGGTAGGATGTACTTGAGGATGGTAGGATGTACTTAAGTATGATAGGATGTACTTGAGGATGGTAGGATGTACTTGAGGGTGGTAGGGTGTACTTGAGAATGGTAGGATGTACTTGAGGATGGTAGGATGTACTTGAGGATGGTAGGATGTACTTGAGGATCGTAGGATGTACTAGAGGATAGTAGGGTGTACTTGAGGATGGTAGGATGTACCTGAGGATAGTAGGGTGCACTTGAGAATGGTAGGATGTACTTGAGGATGGTAGGATGTACTTGAGGATGGTAGGGTGCACTTGAGGATGGTAGGATGTACTTAGAGGATAGTATGGTGTACTTAATTATGGTAGGGTGTACTTAAGTATGGTAGGATGTACTTGAGGATTGTAGGATGCACTTGAGGTTGGTAGGATGTACTTCAGGATGGTAGGATGCACTTGAGGATGGTAAGGTGTACTTGAGGATTGTAGGATGTACGTGAGGATGGTAGGATGTACTTGAGAATGGTAGGATGTACTTGAGGGTGGTAGGATATACTTGAGGATGGTAGGATGTACTTGAGGATGGTATGATGTACTTGAAGAGTGTAGGGTATACGTGCGGATGGTAGGATGTACTTGAGGATAGTAGGGTGTATTTGAAGATGGTAGGATGTACTTAAGTATGGTAGGATGTACTTGAGGATGGTAGGATGTACTTAAGTATTGTAGGATGTACTTGAGGATGGAAGGTTGTACTTAAGTATGGTAGGATGTACTTGAGGATTGTAGGATGTACTTGAGGATGGTAGGATGTACTTGAGGATGGTAGGGTGCACTTGAGGATGGTAGGATGTACTTAGAGGATTGTATGGTGTACTTAATTATGGTAGGGTGTAGTTAAGTATGGTATGGTGTACTTAATTATGGTAGGGTGTACTTAAGTATGGTAGGATGTACTTGAGGATGGTAGGATGCACTTGAGGATGGTAGGATGTACTTCAGGATGGTAGGATGCACTTGAGGAAGGTAAGGTGTACTTGAGGATGGTAGGATGTACGTGAGGATGGTAGGATTTACTTGAGAATGGTATGATGTACTTGAGAGTGGTAGGATATACTTGAGGATGGTAGGATGTACTTGAGGATGGTATGATGTACTTGAGGATTGTAGGGTGTACATGCGGATGGTAGGATGTACTTGAGGATGGTAGGATGTACTTGAGGATTGTAGGATGTACTTGAGGATGGTAGGATGTACTTGAGGATGGTAGGATGTACTTGAGGATGGTAGGATGTACTTAAGTATGGTAGGATGTACTTGAGGATTGTAGGATGTACTTGAGGATGGTAGGATGTACTTGACGATGGTAGGATGTACTTGAGGATGGTAGGATGTACTTAAGTATAGTAGGATGTACTTGAGGATTGTAGGGTGTACTTGAGGATGGTAGGATGTACCTGAGGATGGTAGGGTGCACTTGAGAATGGTAGGATGTACTTGAGGATGGTAGGATGTACTTGAGGATGGTAGGGTGCACTTGAGGATGGTAGGATGTACTTGAGGATGGTAGGATGCACTTGAGAATGGTAGGGTGTACTTGAGGATGGTAAGATGTACTTGAGGATGGTAGGATGTACGTGAGGATGGTAGGATGTACTTGAGAATGGTATGATGTACTTGAGGGTGGTAGGATATACTTGAGGATGGTAGGATGTACTTGAGGATGGTATGATGTACTTGAGGATTGTAGGGTGTACATGCGGATGGTAGGATGTACTTGAGGATGGTAGGATGTACTTGAGGATTGTAGGATGTACTTGAGGATGGTAGGATGTACTTGAGAATGGTAGGATGTACTTGAGTATGGTAGGATGTACTTGAGGATGGTAGGATGTACTTAAGTATGATAGGATGTACTTGAGGATGGTAGGATGTACTTGAGGGTGGTAGGGTGTACTTGAGAATGGTAGGATGTACTTGAGGATGGTAGGATGTACTTGAGGATGGTAGGATGTACTTGAGGATCGTAGGATGTACTAGAGGATAGTAGGGTGTACTTGAGGATGGTAGGATGTACCTGAGGATAGTAGGGTGCACTTGAGAATGGTAGGATGTACTTGAGGATGGTAGGATGTACTTGAGGATGGTAGGGTCCACTTGAGGATGGTAGGATGTACTTAGAGGATGGTATGGTGTACTTAATTATGGTAGGGTGTACTTAAGTATGGTAGGATGTACTTGAGGATGGTAGGATGCACTTGAGGTTGGTAGGATGTACTTCAGGATGGTAGGATGCACTTGAGGATGGTAAGGTGTACTTGAGGATTGTAGGATGTACGTGAGGATGGTAGGATGTACTTGAGAATGGTAGGATGTACTTGAGGGTGGTAGGATATACTTGAGGATGGTAGGATGTACTTGAGGATGGTATGATGTACTTGAAGAGTGTAGGGTATACGTGCGGATGGTAGGATGTACTTGAGGATAGTAGGGTGTATTTGAAGATGGTAGGATGTACTTAAGTATGGTAGGATGTACTTGAGGATGGTAGGATGTACTTAAGTATTGTAGGATGTACTTGAGGATGGAAGGTTGTACTTAAGTATGGTAGGATGTACTTGAGGATTGTAGGATGTACTTGAGGATGGTAGGATGTACTTGAGGATGGTAGGGTGCACTTGAGGATGGTAGGATGTACTTAGAGGATTGTATGGTGTACTTAATTATGGTAGGGTGTAGTTAAGTATGGTATGGTGTACTTAATTATGGTAGGGTGTACTTAAGTATGGTAGGATGTACTTGAGGATGGTAGGATGCACTTGAGGATGGTAGGATGTACTTCAGGATGGTAGGATGCACTTGAGGATGGTAAGATGTACTTGAGGATGGTAGGATGTACGTGAGGATGGTAGGATTTACTTGAGAATGGTATGATGTACTTGAGAGTGGTAGGATATACTTGAGGATGGTAGGATGTACTTGAGGATGGTATGATGTACTTGAGGATTGTAGGGTGTACATGCGGATGGTAGGATGTACTTGAGGATGGTAGGATGTACTTGAGGATTGTAGGATGTACTTGAGGATGGTAGGATGTACTTGAGGATGGTAGGATGTACTTGAGGATGGTAGGATGTACTTAAGTATGGTAGGATGTACTTGAGGATTGTAGGATGTACTTGAGGATGGTAGGATGTACTTGACGATGGTAGGATGTACTTGAGGATGGTAGGATGTACTTAAGTATAGTAGGATGTACTTGAGGATTGTAGGGTGTACTTGAGGATGGTAGGATGTACCTGAGGATGGTAGGGTGCACTTGAGAATGGTAGGATGTACTTGAGGATGGTAGGATGTACTTGAGGATGGTAGGGTGCACTTGAGGATGGTAGGATGTACTTGAGGATGGTAGGATGCACTTGAGAATGGTAGGGTGTACTTGAGGATGGTAACGTGTACTTGAGGATGGTAGGATGTACGTGAGGATGGTAGGATGTACTTGAGAATGGTATGATGTACTTGAGGGTGGTAGGATATACTTGAGGATGGTAGGATGTACTTGAGGATGGTATGATGTACTTGAGGATTGTAGGGTGTACATGCGGATGGTAGGATGTACTTGAGGATGGTAGGATGTACTTGAGGATTGTAGGATGTACTTGAGGATGGTAGGATGTACTTGAGGATGAAAGGATGTACTTGAGGATGGTAGGATGTACTTAAGTATAATAGGATGTACTTAAGGATTGTAGGATGTACTTGAGGATGGTAGGATGTACTTGAGGATGGTAGGATGTACTTGAGGATGGTAGGATGTACTTAAGTATTGTAGGATGTACTTGAGGATTGTAGGATGTACGTGAGGATGGTAGGGTGTACGTGAGGATGGTAGGATGTACTTGGGGATGGTAGGGTGTACATGAGGATGGTAGGATGTACTTGAGGATGGTAGGATGTTCGTGAGGATGGTAGGATGTACTTGAGGATGGTAGAATGTACGTGAGGTTGGTAGGATGTACTTGAGGATGGTAGGGTGTGAGGATGGTAGGATGTACTTGAGGATGGTAGGATGTACTTGAGGATGGTAGGGTGCACTTGAGGATGGTAGGATGTACTTAGAGGATGGTATGGTGTACTTAATTATGGTAGGGTGTACTTAAGTATAGTAGGATGTACTTGAGGATGGTAGGATGCACTTGAGAATGGTAGGGTGTACTTGAGGATGGTAGGACGTACGTGAGGATGGTAGGATGTACTTGAGAATGGTAGGATGTACTCTAGGGTGGTAGGATATACTTGAGGATGGTAGGATGTACTTGAGGAATGTAGGGTGTACGTGCAGATGGTAGGATGTACTTGAGGATGGTAGGGTGTATTTGAGGATATTAGGATGTACTTAAGTATGGTAGGATGTACTTGAGGATGGTAGGATGTACTTGAGGATTGTAGGATGTACTTAAGGATTGTAGGATGTACTTGAGGATGGTACGGTGTACTTGAGGATGGTAGGATGTACTTGAGGATGGTAGGATGTACTTAAGTATGGTAGGATGTACTTGAGGATTGTAAGATGTACTTGAGGATGGTAGGATGTACTTGAGGATGGAAGGATGTACTTGAGGATGGTAGGATGTACTTAAGTATGGTAGGGTGTATGTGAGGATGGTAGGATGTACTTGAGGATGCACTTGAGGATGGTAGGGTGTACATGAGGAAGGTAGGATGTACTTGAGGATGGTAGGATGTATGTGAGGATAGTAGGATGTACTTGAGGATGGTACGGTGTATGTGAGGATGGTAGGATGTACTTGAGGATGGTAGGATCCACTTGAGGATGGTAGGGTGCACTTGAGGATGGTAGGATGCACTTTGAGGATGGTATGGTGTACTTAATTATGGTAGGGTGTACTTAAGTATGGTGGGATGTACTTGAGGATGGTAGGATGCACTTGAGGATAGTAGGATGTACTTCAGGATGGTAGTATGCACTTGAGGATGGTAGGGTGTACTTGAGGATGGTAGGATGTACGTGAGGATGGTAGGATGTACTTGAGAATGGTAGGACGTACTTGAGTGTGGTAGGATATAATTGAGGATGGTAGGATGTACTTCAGGATGGTGTGATGTACTTGAGGACTGTAGGGTGTACGTGCGGATGGTAGGATGTACTTGAGGATGGTAGGGTGTATTTGAGGATGGTAGGATGTACTTAAGTATGGTAGGATGTACTTGAGGATGGTAGGATGTACTTAAATATGGTAGGATGTACTTGAGGATTATAGGATGTACTTGAGGATGGTAGGATGTACTTAAGTATGGTATGATGTACTTGAGGATTGGAGGATGTACTTGAGGATGGTAGGATGTACTTGAGGATTGTTAGGATGTACTTGAGGATGGTAGGATGTACTTGAGGATGGTAGGATGTACGTAAGTATGGTAGGATGTACTTGAGGATGGTAGGATGTACTTGAGGGTGGTAGGGTGTACTTGAGAATGGTAGGATGTACTTGAGGATGGTAGGATGTACTTGAGGATCGTACGATGTACTAGAGGATGGTAGGGTGTAGTTGAGGACGGTAGGAGGTGCCTGAGGATGGTAGGGTGCACTTGAGAATGGTAGGATGTACTTGAGGATGGTAGGATGTACTTGAGGATGGTAGGGTGTATTTGAGGATGGTAGGATGTACTTGAGGATGGTAGGATGTACTTAAATATGGTAGGATGTACTTAATGATTATAGGATGTACTTAAGGATGGTAGGATGTACTTAAGTATGGTAGGATGTACTTGAGGATGGTAGGATGTACTTGAGGGTGGTAGGGTGTACTTGAGAATGGTAGGATGTACTTGAGGATGGTAGGATGTACTTGAGCATGGTAGGATGTACTTGAGGATGGTAGGATGTACTTGAGGATGGTAGGATGTACTTAAGTATGGTAGGATGTACTTGAGGATGGTAGGATGTACTTGAGGGTGGTAGGGTGTACTTGAGAATGGTAGGATGTACTTGAGGATGGTAGGATGCACTTGAGGATAGTAGGATGTACTTCAGGATGGTAGTATGCACTTGAGGATGGTAGGGTGTACTTGAGGATGGTAGGATGTACGTGAGGATGGTAGGATGTACTTGAGAATGGTAGGACGTACTTGAGTGTGGTAGGATATAATTGAGGATGGTAGGATGTACTTCAGGATGGTGTGATGTACTTGAGGACTGTAGGGTGTACGTGCGGATGGTAGGATGTACTTGAGGATGGTAGGGTGTATTAGAGGATGGTAGGATGCACTTAAGTATGGTAGGATGTACTTGAGGATGGTAGGATGTACTTAAATATGGTAGGATGTACTTGAGGATTATAGGATGTACTTGAGGATGGTAGGATGTACTTAAGTATGGTATGATGTACTTGAGGATTGGAGGATGTACTTGAGGATGGTAGGATGTACTTGAGGATTGTAGGATGTACTTGAGGATGGTAGGATGTACTTGAGGATGGTAGGATGTACTTGAGGGTGGTAGGGTGTACTTGAGAATGGTAGGATGTACTTGAGGATGGTAGGATGTACTTGAGGATGGTAGGATGTACTTGAGGATCGTACGATGTACTAGAGGATGGTAGGGTGTACTTGAGGACGGTAGGAGGTACCTGAGGATGGTAGGGTGCACTTGAGAATGGTAGGATGTACTTGAGGATGGTAGGATGTACTTGAGGATGGTAGGGTGTATTTGAGAATGGTAGGATGTACTTGAGGATGGTAGGATGTACTTAAATATGGTAGGATGTACTTAAGGATTATAGGATGTACTTGAGGATGGTAGGATGTACTTAAGTATGGTAGGATGTACTTGAGGATGGTAGGATGTACTTGAGGGTGGTAGGGTGTACTTGAGAATGGTAGGATGTACTTGAGGATGGTAGGATGTACTTGAGGATGGTAGGATGTACTTGAGGATGGTAGGATGTACTTGAGGATGGTAGGATGTACTTAAGTATGGTAGGATGTACTTGAGGATGGTAGGATGTACTTGAGGGTGGTAGGGTGTACTTGAGAATGGTAGGATGTACTTGAGGATGGTAGGATGTACTTGAGGATGGTAGGATGTACTTGAGGATCGTAGGATGTACTAGAGGATGGTAGGGTGTACTTGAGGATGGTAGGATGTACCTGAGGATGGTAAGGTGCACTTGAGAATGGTAGTATGTACTTGAGGATGGTAGGATGTACTTGCGGATGGTAGGGTGCACTTGAGGATGGTAGGATGTACTTGAGGATGGTAGGGTGTATTTGAGGATGGAAGGATGTACTTAAGTATGGTAGGATGTACTTGAGGATGGTAGGATGTACTTAAATATGGTAGGATGTACTTAATGATTATAGGATGTACTTAAGGATGGTAGGATGTACTTAAGTATGGTAGGATGTACTTGAGGATGGTAGGATGTACTTGAGGGTGGTAGGGTGTACTTGAGAATGGTAGGATGTACTTGAGGATGGTAGGATGTACTTGAGCATGGTAGGATGTACTTGAGGATGGTAGGATGTACTTGAGGATGGTAGGATGTACTTAAGTATGGTAGGATGTACTTGAGGATGGTAGGATGTACTTGAGGGTGGTAGGGTGTACTTGAGAATGGTAGGATGTACTTGAGGATGGTAGGATGCACTTGAGGATAGTAGGATGTACTTCAGGATGGTAGTATGCACTTGAGGATGGTAGGGTGTACTTGAGGATGGTAGGATGTACGTGAGGATGGTAGGATGTACTTGAGAATGGTAGGACGTACTTGAGTGTGGTAGGATATAATTGAGGATGGTAGGATGTACTTCAGGATGGTGTGATGTACTTGAGGACTGTAGGGTGTACGTGCGGATGGTAGGATGTACTTGAGGATGGTAGGGTGTATTTGAGGATGGTAGGATGCACTTAAGTATGGTAGGATGTACTTGAGGATGGTTGGATGTACTTAAATATGGTAGGATGTACTTGAGGATTATAGGATGTACTTGAGGATGGTAGGATGTACTTAAGTATGGTATGATGTACTTGAGGATTGGAGGATGTACTTGAGGATGGTAGGATGTACTTGAGGATTGTAGGATGTACTTGAGGATGGTAGGATGTACTTGAGGATGGTAGGATGTACTTGAGGGTGGTAGGGTGTACTTGAGAATGGTAGGATGTACTTGAGGATGGTAGGATGTACTTGAGGATGGTAGGATGTACTTGAGGATCGTACGATGTACTAGAGGATGGTAGGGTGTACTTGAGGACGGTAGGAGGTACCTGAGGATGGTAGGGTGCACTTGAGAATGGTAGGATGTACTTGAGGATGGTAGGATGTACTTGAGGATGGTAGGGTGTATTTGAGAATGGTAGGATGTACTTGAGGATGGTAGGATGTACTTAAATATGGTAGGATGTACTTAAGGATTATAGGATGTACTTGAGGATGGTAGGATGTACTTAAGTATGGTAGGATGTACTTGAGGATGGTAGGATGTACTTGAGGGTGGTAGGGTGTACTTGAGAATGGTAGGATGTACTTGAGGATGGTAGGATGTACTTGAGGATGGTAGGATGTACTTGAGGATGGTAGGATGTACTTGAGGATGGTAGGATGTACTTAAGTATGGTAGGATGTACTTGAGGATGGTAGGATGTACTTGAGGGTGGTAGGGTGTACTTGAGAATGGTAGGATGTACTTGAGGATGGTAGGATGTACTTGAGGATGGTAGGATGTACTTGAGGATCGTAGGATGTACTAGAGGATGGTAGGGTGTACTTGAGGATGGTAGGATGTACCTGAGGATGGTAAGGTGCACTTGAGAATGGTAGTATGTACTTGAGGATGGTAGGATGTACTTGCGGATGGTAGGGTGCACTTGAGGATGGTAGGATGTACTTGAGGATGGTAGGGTGTATTTGAGGATGGAAGGATGTACTTAAGTATGGTAGGATGTACTTGAGGATGGTAGGATGTACTTAAATATGGTAGGATGTACTTGAGGATTGTAGGATGTACTTGAGGATGGTAGGATGTACTTAAGTATGGTATGATGTACTTGAGGATTGTAGGATGTACTTGAGGATGGTAGGATGTACTTGAGGATGGTAGGATGTACTTGAGGATGGTACGATGTACTTGTGGATGGTAGGATGTACTTAAGTATAATAGGATGTACTTGAGGATGGTAGGATGTACTTGAGGGTGGTAGGGTGTACTTGAGAATGGTAGGATGTACTTGAGGATGGTAGGATGAACTTGAGGATAGTAGGATGTACTTGAGGATCGTAGGATGTACTAGAGGATAGTAGGGTGTACTTGAGGATGGTAGGATGTACTTGAGGATGGTAGGATGTACTTGAGGATGGTAGGATGTACTTAAGTATGGTAGGATGTACTTGAGGATTGTAGGATGTACGTGAGGATGGTAGGGTGTACGTGAGGATGGTAGGATGTACTTGAGGATGGAAGGATGTACTTGAGAATGGTAGGATGTACGTGAGGATGGTAGGAAGGACGTGAGGATGGTAGGGTGTACGTGAGGATGGTAGGATGTACTTGTGGATGGAAGGATGTACTTGAGGATGGTAGGATGTACGTGAGGATGGTAGGATGTACTTGAGGATGGTAGGGTGTATGTGAGGATGGTAGGATGTACTTGAGGATGCACTTGAGGATGGTAGGGTGTACATGAGGATGGTAGGATGTACGTGAGGATGGTAGGATATATGTGAGGATGGTAGGATGTACTTGAGGATGGTAGGATGTACTTGAGGATTGTAGGGTGTATGTGAGGATGGTAGGATGTACTTCAGGATGGTAGGATGCACTTGAGGATGGTAAGGTGTACTTGAGGATAGTAGGATGTACGTGAGGATGGTAGGATGTACTTGAGAATGGTAGGATGTACTTGAGGGTGGTAGGATATACTTGAGGATGATAGGATGTACTTGAGGATGGTATGATGTACTTGAGGAGTGTAGGGTATACGTGTGGATGGTAGGATGTACTTGAGGATGGTAGGGTGTATTTGAAGATGGTAGGATGTACTTAAGTATGGTAGGATGTACTTGAGGATGGTAGGATGTACTTAAGTATTGTAGGATGTACTTGAGGATAAAAGGTTGTACTTAAGTATAGTAGGATGTACTTGAGGATTGTAGGATGTACTTGAGGATGGTAGGATGTACTTGAGGATGGTAGGGTGCACTTGAGGATGGTAGGATGTACTTAGAGGATGGTATGGTGTACTTAATTATGGTAGGGTGTACTTAAGTATGGTATGGTGTACTTAATTATGGTAGGGTGTACTTAAGTATGGTACGATGAACTTGTGGATGGTAGGATGCACTTGAGGATGGTAGGATGTACTTCAGGATGGTAGGATGCACTTGAGGACGGTAAGGTGTACTTGAGGATGGTAGGATGTACGTGAGGATGGTAGGATGTACTTGAGAATGGTAGGATGTACTTGAGGGTGGTAGGATATACTTGAGGATGGTAGGATGTACTTGAGGATGGTAGGATGTACTTAAGTATGGTAGGATGTACTTGAAGACTGTAGGATGTACTTGAGGATGGTAGGATGTACTTGAGGATGGTAGGATGTACTTGAGGATGGTAGGATGTACTTAAGTATAGTAGGATGTACTTGAGGATTGTAGGATGTACGTGAGGATGGTAGAGTGTACATGAGGATAGTAGGATGTACTTGGGGATGGTAGGATGTACATGAGGATGGTAGGATGTACTTGAGGATGGTAGGGTGTGAGGATGATAGGATGTACTTGAGGATGGTAGGATGCACTTGAGGATGGTAGGGTGCACTTGAGAATGGCAGGATGTACTTGAGGATGGTAGGATGTACTTGAGGATGGTAGGGTGCACTTGAGGATGGTAGGATGTATTTAGAGGATGGTATGGTGTACTTAATTATGGTTGGGTGTACTTAAGTATAGTAGGATTTACTTGAGGATGGTAGGATGCCCTTGAGAATGGTAGGGTGTACTTGAGGATGGTAGGATGTACGTGAGGTTGGTAGGATGTACTTGTGGATGGTAGGATGTACGTGAGGATAGTAGGATGTACTTGTGGATGGAAGGGTGTATGTGAGAATGGTAGGATGTACTTGAGGATGGTAGGGTGTACATGAGGATGGTAGGATGTACTTGAGGATGGTAGGATGTATGTGAAGATGGTAGGATGTACGTGAGGATGGTAGGGTGTATGTGAGGATGGTAGGATGTACTTGAGGATGGTAGGATGTACTTGAGGATGGTAGGGTGCACTTGAGGATGGTAGGATGTATTTAGAGGATGGTATGGTGTACTTAATTATGGTAGGGTGTACTTAAGTATGGTAGGATGTACTTGAGGATTGTAGGATGTACTTGAGGATGGTAGGATGTACTTAAGTATGGTATAATGTACTTGAGGATTGTAGGATGTACTTGAGGATGGTAGGATGTACTTGAGGATGGCAGGATGTACTTGAGTATGATAGGATGTACTTGAGGATGGTAGGAAGTACTTGAGGGTGGTAGGGCGTACTTGAGAATGGTAGGATGTACTTGAGGATGGTAGGATGTACTTGAGGATGGTAGGATGTACTTGAGGATCGTAGGTTGTACTAGAGGATGGTAGGGTGTACTTGAGGATAGTAGGATGTACCTGAGGATGGTAGGGTGCACTTGAGAACGGTAGGATGTACTTGAGGATGGTAGGATGTACTTGAGGATGGTAGGGTGCACTTGAGGATTGTAGGATGTACTTAGAGGATGGTAAGGTGTACTTAATTATGGTAGGGTGTACTTAAGTATGGTAAGATGTACTTGAGGATGGTAGGATGCACATGAGGATGGTAGGATGTACTTCAGGATGGTAGGATGCACTTGAGGATGGTAGGGTGTACTTGAGGATGGTAGGATGTACGTGAGGATGGTAGGATGTACTTGAGAATGGTAGGACGTACTTGAGTGTGGTAGGATATAATTGAGGATGGTAGGATGTACATCAGGATGGTGTGATGTACTTGAGGACTGTAGGGTGTACGTGCGGATGGTAGGATGTACTTGAGGGTGGTAGGATATACTTGAGGATGATAGGATGTACTTGAGGAAGGTATGATGTACTTGAGGAGTGTAGGGTATACGTGTGAATGGTAGGATGTACTTGAGGATGGAAGGGTGTATTTGAAGATGGTAGGATGTACTTAAGTATGGTAGGATGTACTTGAGGATGGTAGGATGTACTTAAGTATTGTAGGATGTACTTGAGGATGGAAGGTTGTACTTAAGTTTGGTAGGATGTACTTGAGGATTGTAGGATGTACTTGAGGATGGTAGGATGTACTTGAGGATGGTAGGGTGCACTTGAGGATGGTAGGATGTACTTAGAGGATGGTATGGTGTACTTAATTATGGTAGGGTGTACTTAAGTATGGTATGGTGTACTTAATTATGGTAGGGTGCACTTAAGTATGGTAGGATGTACTTGAGGATGGTAGGATGCACTTGAGGATGGTAGGATGTACTTCAGGATGGTAGGATGCACTTGAGGATGGTAAGGTGGACTTGAGGATGGTAGGATGTACGTGAGGATGGTAGGATGTACTTGAGAATGGTAGGATGTACTTGAGGGTGGTAGGATATACTTGAGGATGGTAGGATGTACTTGAGGATGGTATGATGTACGTGAGGATTGTAGGGTGTACGTGCGGATGGTAGGATGTACTTGAAGATGGTAGGATGTACTTGAGGATTGTAGGATGTACTTGAGGAAGGTAGGATGTACTTGAGGATGGTAGGATGTACTTGAGGATGGTAGGATGTACTTAAGTATAGTAGGATGTACTTGAAGATTGTAGGATGTACTTGAGGATAGTAGGATGTACTTGTGGATGGTAGGATGTACTTGAGGATGGTAGGATGTACTTAAGTATAGTAGGATGTACTTGAGGATTGTAGGATGTACGTGAGGATGGTAGGGTGTACGTGAGGATGGTAGGATGTACTTGAGGATGGTAGGGTGTACATGAGGATGGTAGGATGTATTTGGAGATGGTAGGATGTACATGAGGATGGTAGGATGTACTTGAGGATGGTAGGATGTACGTGAGGATGGTTGGATGTACTTGAGGATGGTAGGGTGTGAGGATGGTAGGATGTACTTGAGGATGGTAGGATGCTCTTGAGGATGGTAGGGTGCACTTGAGAATGGCAGGATGTACTTGAGGATGGTAGGATGTACTTGAGGATGGTAGGGTGCACTTGAGGATGGTAGGATGTGCTTAGAGGATGGTATGGTGTACTTAATTATGGTAGGGTGTACTTAAGTATAGTAGGATGTACTTGAGGATGGTAGGATTCACTTGAGAATGGTAGGGTGTACTTGAGGATGGTAGAATGTACGTGAGGATGGTAGGATGTACTTGAGAATGGTAGGATGTACTTGAGGGTGGTAGGATATTCTTGAGGATGGTAGGATGTACTTGAGGAATGTAGGGTGTACGTGCGGATGGTAGGATGTACTTGAGGATGGTAGGGTGTATTCGAGGATATTAGGATGTACTTAAGTATGGTAGGATGTACTTGAGGATGGAAGGATGTACTTAAGTATGGTAGGATGTACTTGAGGATTGTAGGATGTACTTGAGGATGGTACGATGTACTTGAGGATGGTAGGATGTACTTGAGGATGGTAGGATGTACTTAAGTATGGTAGGATGTACTTGAGGATTGTAGGATGTACTTGAGGATGGTAGGATGTACTTGAGGATGGTAGGATGTACTTGAGGATGGTAGGATGTTCTTAAGTATGGTAGGATGTACTTGAGGATTGTAGGATGTACGTGAGGATGGTAGGGTGTACGTGAGAATGGTAGGATGTACTTGAGGATGGTAGGATGTACTTGAGGATGGTAGGATGTACGTGAGGATGGTAGGATGTACTTGAGGATGGTAGGGTGTATGTGAGGATGGTAGGATGTACTTGAGGATGCACTTGAGGATGGTAGGGTGTACATGAGGATGGTAGGATGTACGTGAGGATGGTAGGATGTATGTGAGGATGGTAGGATGTACTTGAGGATGGTAGGGTGCACTTGAGGATGGTAGGATGTACTTAGAGGATGGTATGGTGTACTTAATTGTGGTAGGGTGTACTTAAGTATGGTAGGATGTACTTGAGGATGGTAGGATGCACTTGAGGATGGTAGGATGTACTTCAGGATGATAGGATGCACTTGAGGATGGTAAGGTGTACTTGAGGAAAGTAGGATGTACGTGAGGATGGTAGGATGTACTTGAGAATGGTAGGATGTACTTGAGGGTGGTAGGATATACTTGAGGATGATAGGATGTACTTGCGGATGGTATGATGTACTTGAGGAGTGTAGGGTATACGTGTGAATGGTAGGATGTACTTGAGGATGGAAGGGTGTATTTGAAGATGGTAGGATGTACTTAAGTATGGTAGGATGTACTTGAGGATGGTAGGATGTACTTAAGTATTGTAGGATGTACTTGAGGATGGAAGGTTGTACTTAAGTATGGTAGGATGTACTTGAGGATTGTAGGATGTACTTGAGGATGGTAGGGTGCACTTGAGGATGGTAGGATGTATTTAGAGGATGGTATGGTGTACTTCATTATGGTAGGGTGTACTTAAGTATGGTATGGTGTACTTAATTATGGTAGGGTGTACTTAAGTATGGTAGGATGTACTTGAGGATGGTAGGATGCACTTGAGGATGGTAGGATGTACTTCAGGATGGTAGGATGCACTTGAGGATGGTAAGGTGTACTTGAGGATGGTAGGATGTATGTGAGGATATTAGGATGTACTTGAGAATGGTAGGATGTACTTGAGGGTGGTAGGATATACTTGAGGATAGTAGGATGTAATTGAGGATGGTATGATGTACGTGAGGATTGTAGGTTGTACGTGCGGATGGTAGGATGTACTTGAAGATGGTAGGATGTACTTGAGGATTGTAGGATGTACTTGAGGAAGGTAGGATGTACTTGAGGATGGTAGGATGTACTTGAGGATGGTAGGATGTACTTAAGTATGGTAGGATGTACTTGAAGATTGTAGGATGTACTTGAGGATAGTAGGATGTACTTGTGGATGGTAGGATGTACTTGAGGATGGTAGGATGTACTTAAGTATAGTAGGATGTACTTGAGGATTGTAGGATGTACGTGAGGATGGTAGGGTGTACGTGAGGATGGTAGGATGTACTTGAGGATGGTAGGGTGTACATGAGGATGGTAGGATGTATTTGGAGATGGTAGGATGTACATGAGGATGGTAGGATGTACTTGAGGATGGTAGGATGTACGTGAGGATGGTTGGATGTACTTGAGGATGGTAGGGTGTGAGGATGGTAGGATGTACTTGAGGATGGTAGGATGCACTTGGGGATGGTAGGGTGCACTTGAGAATGGCAGGATGTACTTGAGGATGGTAGGATGTACTTGAGGATGGTAGGGTGCACTTGAGGATGGGAGGATGTACTTAGAGGATGGTATTGTGTACTTAATTATGGTAGGGTGTACTTAAGTATAGTAGGATGTACTTGAGGATGGTAGGATGCACTTGAGAATGGTAGGGTGTACTTGAGGATGGTAGAATGTACGTGAGGATGGTAGGATGTACTTGAGAATGGTAGGATGTACTTGAGGGTGGTAGGATATTCTTGAGGATGGTAGGATGTACTTGAGGAATGTAGGGTGTACGTGCAGATGGTAGGATGTACTTGAGGATGGTAGGGTGTATTCGAGGATATTAGGATGTACTTAAGTATGGTAGGATGTACTTGAGGATGGAAGGATGTACTTAAGTATGGTAGGATGTACTTGAGGATTGTAGGATGTACTTGAGGATGGTACGATGTACTTGAGGATGGTAGGATGTACTTGAGGATGATAGGATGTACTTAAGTATGGTAGGATGTACTTGAGGATTGTAGGATGTACTTGAGGATGGTAGGATGTACTTGAGGATGGTAGGATGTACTTGAGGATGGTAGGATGTACTTAAGTATGGTAGGATGTACTTGAGGATTGTAGGATGTACGTGAGGATGGTAGGGTGTACGTGAGAATGGTAGGATGTACTTGAGGATGGTAGGATGTACTTTAGGATGGTAGGATGTACGTGAGGATGGTAGGATGTACTTGAGGATGGTAGGGTGTATGTGAGGATGGTAGGATGTACTTGAGGATGCACTTGAGGATGGTAGGGTGTACATGAGGATGGTAGGATGTACTTGAGGATGGTAGGGTGTATGTGAGGATGGTAGGATGTACATCAGGATGGTAGGATGCACTTGAGGATGGTAAGGTGTACTTGAGGATAGTAGGATGTACGTGAGGATGGTAGGATGTACTTGAGAATGGTAGGATGTACTTGAGGGTGGTAGGATATACTTGAGGATGATAGGATGTACTTGAGGATGGTATGATGTACTTGAGGAGTGTAGGGTATACGTGTGGATGGTAGGATGTACTTGAGGATGGTAGGGTGTATTTGAAGATGGTTGGATGTACTTAAGTATGGAAGGATGTACTTGAGGATGGTAGGATGTACTTAAGTATTGTAGGATGTACTTGAGGATGGAAGGTTGTACTTAAGTATGGTAGGATGTACTTGAGGATTGTAGGATGTACTTGAGGATGGTAGGATGTACTTGAGGATGGTAGGGTGCACTTGAGGATGGTAGGATGTACTTAGAGGATGGTATGGTGTACTTAATTATGGTAGGGTGTACTTAAGTATGGTATGGTGTACTTAATTATGGTAGGGTGTACTTAAGTATGGTAGGATGTACTTGAGGATGGTAGGATGCACTTGAGGATGGTAGTATGTACTTCAGGATGGTAGGATGCACATGAGGATGGTAAGGTGTACTTGAGGATGGTAGGATGTACGTGAGGATGGTAGGATGTACTTGAGAATGGTAGGATGTTCTTGAGGGTGGTAGGATATACTTGAGGATGGTAGGATGTACTTGAGGATGGTATGATGTACTTGAGGATTGTAGGGTGTACGTGCGGATGGTAGGATGTACTTGAGGATGGTAGGATGTATTTGAGGATTGTAGGATGTACTTGAGGATGGTAGGATGTACTTGAGGATGGTAGGATGTACTTGAGGATGGTAGGATGTACTTAAGTATGGTAGGATGTACTTGAAGATTGTAGGATGTACTTGAGGATGGTAGGATGTACTTGAGGATGGTAGGATGTACTTGAGGATGGTAGGATGTACCTAAGTATAGTAGGATGTACTTGAGTATTGTAGGATGTACGTGAGGAAGGTAGAGTGTACGTGAGGATGGTAGGATGTACTTGAGGATGGTAGGGTGTACATGAGGATAGTAGGATGTACTTGGGGATGGTAGGATGTACATGAGGATGGTAGGATGTACTTGAGGATGGTAGGATGTACGTGAGGATGGTAGGATGTACTTGAGGATGGTAGGGTGTGAGGATGGTAGGATGTACTTGAGGATGGTAGTATGCACTTGAGGATGGTAGGGTGCACTTGAGAATGGCAGGATGTACTTGAGGATGGTAGGATGTACTTGAGGATGGTAGGGTGCACTTGAGGATGGTAGGATGTATTTAGAGGATGGTATGGTGTACTTAATTATGGTTGGGTGTACTTAAGTATAGTAGGATGTACTTGAGGATGGTAGGATGCCCTTGAGAATGGTAGGGTGTACTTGAGGATAATAGGATGTACGTGAGGATGGTAGGATGTACTTGAGAATGGTAGGATGTACTTGAGGGTGGTAGGATATTCTTGAGGATGGTAGGATGTACTTGAGGAATGTAGGGTGTACGTGCGGATGGTAGGATGTACTTGAGGATGGTAGGGTGTATTTGAGGATATTAGGATGTACTTAAGTATGGTAGGATGTATTTGAGGATGGAAGGTTGTACTCAAGTATGGTAGGATGTACTTGAGGATTGTAGGATGTACTTGAGGATGGTACGATGTACTTGAGGATGGTAGGATGTACTTGAGAATGGTAGGATGTACTTAAGTATGGTAGGATGTACTTGAGGATTGTAGGATGTTCTTGAGGATGGTAGGATGTACTTGAGGATTGTAGGATGTACTTGAGGATGGTAGGATGTACTTAAGTATAATAGGATGTACTTGAGGATTGTAGGATGTACGTGAGGATGGTAGGGTGTACGTGAGGATGGTAGGATGTACTTGAGGATAGTAGGGTGTACATGAGGATGGTAGGATGTACTTGAGGATGGTAGGATGTACGTGAGGATGGTAGTATGTACTTGTGGATGGTAGGGTGTATGTGAGGATGGTAGGATGTACTTGAGGATGGTAGGGTGTACATGAGGATGGTAGGATGTACTTGAGGATGGTAGGAGGTATGTGAGGATGGTAGGATGTACTTGAGGATGGTAGGGTGTATGTGAGGATGGTAGGATGTACTTGAGGATGGAAGGATGTACTTGAGGATGGTAGGGTGCACTTGATGATGGTAGGATGTACTTAAAGGATGGTATGGTGTACTTAATTATGGTAGGGTGTACTTAAGTATAGTAGGATGTACTTGAGGATGGTAGTATGCACTTGAGGATGGTAGGATGCACTTCAGGATGGTAGGATGCACTTCAGGATGGTAGGGTGTACTTGAGGATGGTAGGATGTACGTGAGGATGGTAGGATGTACTTGAGAATGGTAGGACGTACTTGAGTGTGGTATGATATAATTGAGGATAATAGGATGTACTTCAGGATGGTGTGATGTACTTGAGGACTGTAGGGTGTACGTGCGGATGGTAGGATGTACTTGAGGATGTAGGGTGTATGCGAGGATGGTAGGATGTACTTAAGTATGGTAGGATGTACTTGAGGATGGTAGGATGTACTTAAGTATGGTAGGATGTACTTGAGGATTGTAGGATGTACTTGAGGATGGTAGGATGTACTTAAGTATGGTATGATGTACTTGAGGATTGTAGGATGTACATGAGGATGGTAGGATGTACTTGAGGATGGCAGGATGTACTTGAGGATGGTAGGATGTACTTGAGGATGGTAGGATGTACTTAAGTATGATAGGATGTACTTGAGGATGGTAGGATGTACTTGAGGGTGGTAGGGCGTACTTGAGAATGGTAGGATGTACTTGAGGATGGTAGGATGTACTTGAGGGTGGTAGGGCGTACTTGAGAATGGTAGGATATACTTGAAGATGGTAGGATGTACTTGAGGATGCTATGAAGTACTTGAGGAGTGTAGGGTATACGTGCGGATGGTAGGATGTACTTGAGGATGGTAGGGTGTATTTGAAGATGGTAGGATGTACTTAAGTATGGTAGGATGTACTTGAGGATGGTAGGGTGTATTTGAAGATGGTAGGATGTACTTAAGTATGGTAGGATGTACTTGAGGATGGTAGGATGTACTTAAGTATTGTAGGTTGTACTTAAGGATGGAAGGTTGTACTTAAGTATGGTAGGATGTTCTTGAAGATTGTAGGATGTACTTGAGGATGGTAGGATGTACTTGAGGATGGTAGGATGTACTTGAGAATGGTAGGATGTACTTAAGTATGGTAGGATGTACTTGAGGATGGTAGGATGTACTTGAGGGTGGTAGGGTGTACTTGAGAATGGTAGGATGTACTTGAGGATGGTAGGATGTACTTGAGGATGGTAGGATGTACTTGAGGATCGTAGGATGTACTAGAGGATGGTAGGGTGTACTTGAGGATGGTAGGATGTACCTGAGGATGGTAGGGTGCACTTGAGAATGGTAGGATGTACTTGAGGATGGTAGGATGTACTTGAGGATGGTAGGGTGTACTTGAGGATTGTAGGATGTACTTAGAGGATGGTATGGTGTTCTTAATTATGGGAGGGTGTACCTAAGTATGGTAGGATGTACTTGAGGATGGTAGGATGTACTTGAAGATGGTAGGATGTACTTGAGGATGGTAGGATGTACTTAACTATAGTAGGATGTACTTGAGGATTGTAGGATGTACGTGAGGATGGTAGGGTGTACGTGAGGATGGTAGGATGTACTTGAGGATGGTAGGGTGTACATGAGGATGGTAGGATGTACTTGGGGATGGTAGGATGTACATGAGGATGGTAGGATGTACTTGAGGATGGTAAGATGTACGTGAGGATGGTAGGATGTACTTGAGGATGGTAGGGTGTGAGGATGGTAGGATGTACTTGAGGATGGTAGGATGCACTTGAGGATGGTAGGGTGCACTTGAGGATGGTAGGATGTATTTAGAGGATGGTATGGTGTACTTAATTATGGTTGGGTGTACTTAAGTATAGTAGGATGTACTTGAGGATGGTAGGATGCCCTTGAGAATGGTAGGGTGTACTTGAGGATGGTAGGATGTACGTGAGGTTGGTAGGATGTACTTGAGAATGGTAGGATGTACTTGAGGGTGGTAGGATATTCTTGAGGATGGTAGGATGTACTTGAGGAATGTAGGGTGTACGTGCGGATGGTAGGATGTACTTGAGGATGGTAGGGTGTATTTGAGGATATTAGGATGTACTTAAGTATGGTAGGATGTACTTGATGATGGAAGGATGTACTTAAGTATGGTAGGATGTACTTGAGGATTGTAGGATGTACTTGAGGATGGTAGGGTGCACTTGAGGATGGTAGGATGTATTTAGAGGATGGTATGGTGTACTTAATTATTGTTGGGTGTACTTAAGTATAGTAGGATGTACTTGAGGATGGTAGGATGCCCTTGAGAATGGTAGGGTGTACTTGAGGATGGTAGGATGTACGTGAGGATGGTAGGATGTACTTGAGAATGGTAGGATGTACTTGAGGGTGGTAGGATATTCTTGAGGATGGTAGGATGTACTTGAGGAATGTAGGGTGTACGTGCGGATGGTAGGATGTACTTGAGGATAGTAGGGTGAATTTGAGGATATTAGGATGTACATAAGTATGGTAGGATGTACTTGAGGATGGAAGGATGTACTTAAGTATGGTAGGATGTACTTGAGGATTGTAGGATGTACTTGAGGATGGTACGATGTACTTGAGGATGGTAGGATGTACTTGAGGATAGTAGGATGTACTTAAGTATGGTAGGATGTACTTGAGGATTGTAGGATGTACTTGAGGATGGTAGGATGTACTTGAGGATGGTAGGATGTACTTGAGGATGGTAGGATGTACTTAAGTATGGTAGGATGTACTTGAGGATTGTAGGATGTACGTGAGGATGGTAGGGTGTACGTGAGGATGGTAGGATGTACTTGAGGATAGTAGGGTGTACATGAGGATGGTAGGATGTACTTGAGGATGGTAGGATGTACGTGAGGATAGTAGGATGTACTTGTGGATGGTAGGGTGTATGTGAGAATGGTAGGATGTACTTGAGGATGGTAGGGTGTACATGAGGATGGTAGGATGTACTTGAGGATGGTAGGATGTATGTGAGAATGGTGGGATGTACTTGAGGATGGTAGGGTGTATGTGAGGATGGTAGGATGTACTTGAGGATGGTAGGATGTACTTGAGGATGGTAGGGTGCACTTGAGGATGGTAGGATGTACTTAGAGGATGGTATGGTGTACTTAATTATGGTAGGGTGTACTTAAGTATGGTAGGATGTACTTGAGGATTGTAGGATGTACTTGAGGATGGTAGGATGTACTTAAGTATGGTATGATGTACTTGAGGATTGTAGGATGTACTTGAGTATGATAGGATGTACTTGAGGATGGTAGGAAGTACTTGAGGGTGGTAGGGCGTACTTGAGAATGGTAGGATGTACTTGAGGATGGTAGGATGTACTTGAGAATGGTAGGATGTACTTGAGGATCGTAGGATGTACTAGAGGATGGTAGGGTGTACTTGAGGATGGTAGGATGTACCTGAGGATGGTAGGGTGCACTTGAGAATAGTAGGATGAACTTGAGGATGGTAGGATGTACTTGAGGATGGTAGGGTGAACTTGAGGATTGTAGGATGTACTTAGAGGATGGTATGGTGTACTTAATTATGGTAGGGTGTACTTAAGTATGGTAGGATGTACTTGAGGATGGTAGGACGCACTTAAGGATGGTAGGATGTACTTCAGGATGGTAGGATTCACTTGAGGATGGTAAGGTGTACTTGAGGATGGTAGGATGTACGTGAGGATGGTAGGATGTACTTGAGAATGGTAGGATGTACCTGAGGGTGGTAGGATATACTTGAAGATGGTAGGGTGTACTTGAGGATGCTATGATGTACTTGAGGAGTGTAGGGTAAACGTGCGGATGGTAGGATGTACTTGAGGATGGTAGGGTGTATTTGAAGATGGTAGGAAGTACTTAAGTATGGTAGGATGTACTTGAGGATGGTAGGATGTACTTAAGTAATGTAGGATGTACTTAAGGATGGAAGGTTGTACTTAAGTATGGTAGGATGTACTTGAAGATTGTAGGATGTACTTGAGGATTATAGGATGTACTTGAGGATGGTAGGATGTACTTGAGAATGGTAGGATGTACCTAAGTATGGTAGGATGTACTTGAGGATGGTAGGATGTACTTGAGGGTGGTAGGGTGTACTTGAGAATTGTAGGATGTACTTGAGGATGGTAGGATGTACTTGAGGATAATAGGATGTACTTGAGGATGGTAGGATGTACTTAAGTATGGTAGGATGTACTTGAGGATTGTAGGATGTACTTGAGGATGGTAGGATGTACTTAAGTATGGTATGATGTACTTTAGGATTGTAGGATGTACTTAAGGATGGTAGGATGTACTTGAGGATGGTAGGATATACTTGAGGATGGTAGGATGTACTTGAGGATTGTAGGATATACTTAGGTATGATAGGATGTACTTGAGGATGGTAGGATGTACTTGAGGGTGGTAGGGTGTACTTGAGAATGGTAGGATGTACTTGAGGATGGTAGGATGTACTTGAGGATGGTAGGATGTACTTGAGGGTAGTAGGATGTACTAGAGGATAGTAGGGTGTACTTTAGGATGGTAGGATTTACCTGAGGATGGTAGGGTGCACTTGAGAATGGTAGGATGTACTTGAGGATGGTAGGATGTACTTGAGGATGGTAGGGTGCACTTGAGGATGGTAGGATGTACTTCAGGATGGAAGGATGCACTTGAGTATGGTAAGGTGTACTTGAGGATGGTAAGATGTACGTGAGGATGGTAGGATGTAGTTGAGAATGGTAGGATGTACTTGAGGGTGGTAGGATATACTTGAGGATGGTAGGATGTACTTGAGGATGGTATGATGTGCTTGAAGAGTGTAGGGTATACGTGCGGATGGTAGGATGTACTTGACGATGGTAGGGTGTATTTGAAGATGGTAGGATGTACTTAAGTATGGTAGGATGTACTTGAGGATGGTAGGATGTACTTAAGTATTGTAGGATGTACTTGAGGATGGAAGGTTGTATTTAAGTATGGTAGGATGTACTTGAGGATTGTAGGATGTACTTGAGGATGGTAGGATGTACTTGAGGATGGTAGGGTGCACTTGAGGTTGGTGGGATGTACTTAGAGGATGGTATGGTGTACTTAATTATGGTAGGGTGTACTTAAGTATGGTATGGTGTACTTAATTATGGTAGGGTGTACTTATGTATGGTAGGATGTACTTGAGGATGGTAGGATGCACTTGAGGATGGTAGGATGTACTTCAGGATGGTAGGATGCACTTGAGGATGGTAAGGTGTACTTGAGGGTGGTAGGATATACTTGAGGATGGTAGGATGTACTTGACGATGGTATGATGTACTTGAGGATTGTAGGGTGTACATGCGGATGATAGGATGTACTTGAGGATGGTAGGATGTACTTGAGGATTGTAGGATGTACTTAATGATGGTAGAATGTACTTGAGGATGGTAGGATGTACTTGAGGATGGTAGGATGTACTTAAGTATGGTAGGATGTACTTGAGGATTGTAGGATGTACTTGAGGATGGTAGGATGTACTTGAGGATGGTAGGATGTACTTGAGGATGGTAGGATGTACTTGAGGATGGTAGGATGTACTTAAGTATAGTAGGATGTACTTGAGGATTGTAGGATGTACGTGAGGATGGTAAGGTGTACGTGAGGATGGTAGGATGTACGTGAGGATGGTAGGGTGTACATGAGGATGGTAGGATGTACTTGAGGATGGTAGGATGTACGTGAGGAAGGTAGGATGTACTTGAGGATGGTAGGATGTACGTGAGGATGGTACGATGTACTTGAGGATGGTAGGGTGTGAGGATCGTAGGATGTACTTGAGGATGGTAGGATGTACTTGAGGATGGTAGGGTGCACTTGAGGATGGTAGGATGTACTTAGAGGATGGTATGGTGTACTTAATTATGGTAGGGTGTACTTAAGTATGGTATGGTGTACTTAATTATGGTAGGGTGTACTTATGTATGGTAGGATGTACTTGAGGATAGTAGGATGTACTTGAGGGTGGTAGGATATACTTGAGGATGGTAGGATGTACTTGAGGAATGTAGGGTGTACGTGCGGATGGTAGGATGTACTTGAGAATGGTAGGGTGTATTTGAGGATATTAGGATGTACTTAAGTATGGTAGGATGTACTTGAGGATGGTATGATGTACTTAAGTATGGTAGGATGTACTTGAGGATTGTAGGATGTACTTGAGGATGGTACGATGTACTTGAGGATGGTAGGATGTACTTGAGGATGGTAGGATGTACTTAGGTATGGTAGGATGTACTTGAGGATTGTAGGATGTACTTGAGGATGGTAGGATGTACTTGAGGATGGTAGGATGTACTTGAGGATGGTAGGATGTACTTAAGTATGGTAGGATGTACTTGAGGATTGTAGGATGTACGTGAGGATGGTAGGGTGTACGTGAGGATGGTAGGATGTACTTGAGGATAGTAGGATGTACGTGAGGATGGTAGGATGTACTTGAGGATGGTAGGGTGTACATGAGGATGGTAGGATGTACTTGAGGATGGTAGGATGTATGTGAGGATAGTAGGATGTACTTGAGGATGGTAGGGTTTATGTGAGGATGGTAGGATGTACTTGAGGATGGTAGGATGCACTTGAGGATGGTAGGGTGCACTTGAGGATGGTAGGATGTACTTAGAGGATGGTGTGGTGTACTTAATTATGGTAGGGTGCACTTAAGTATGGTCGGATGTACTTGAGGATGGTAGGATGCACTTGAGGATGGTAGGATGTACTTCAGGATGGTAGGATGCACTTGAGGATGGTAGGGTGTACTTGAGGATAGTAGGATGTACGTGAGGATGGTAGGATGTACTTGAGAATGGTAGGACGTACTTGAGTGTGGTAGGATATAATTGAGGATGGTAGGATGTACTTCAGGATGGTGTGATGTACTTGAGGACTGTAGGGTGTACGTGCGGATGGTAGGATGTACTTGAGGATGGTAGGGTGTATTTGAGGATGGTAGGATGTACTTGAGGATGGTAGGATGTACTTAAATATGGTAGGATGTACTTAAGGATTATAGGATGTACTTGAGGATGGTAGGATGTACTTAAGTATGGTAGGATGTACTTGAGGATAGTAGGATGTACTTGAGGGTGGTAGGGTGTACTTGAGAATGGTAGGATGTACTTGAGGATGGTAGGATGTACTTGAGGATGGTAGGATGTACTTGAGGATGGTAGGATGTACTTGAGGATGGTAGGATGTACTTAAGTATGGTAGGATGTACTTGAGGATGGTAGGATGTACTTGAGGGTGGTAGGGTGTACTTGAGAATGGTAGGATGTACTTGAGGATGGTAGGATGTACTTGAGGATGGTAGGATGTACTTGAGGATCGTAGGATGTACTAGAGGATGGTAGGGTGTACTTGAGGATGGTAGGATGTACCTGAGGATGGTAAGGTGCACTTGAGAATGGTAATATGTACTTGAGGATGGTAGGATGTACTTGCGGATGGTAGGGTGCACTTGAGGATAGTAGGATGTACTTAGAGGATGGTATGAAGTACTTAATTATGGTAGGGTGTACTTAAGTATGGTAGGATGTACTTGAGGATGGTAGGATGCACTTGAGGATGGTAGGATGCACTTCAGGATGGTAGGATGCACTTGAGGATGGTAAGGTGTACTTGAGGATGGTAGGATGTACCTGAGGATGGTAGGGTGCACTTGAGAATGGTAGGATGTACTTGAGGATGGTAGGATGTACTTGAGGATGGTAGGGTGCACTTGAGGATGGTAGGATGTACTTAGAGGATGGTATGGTGTACCTAATTATGGTAGGGTGTATTTAAGTATGGTAGGATGTACTTGAGGATGGTAGGATGCACTTGAGGATGGTAGGATGTACTTCAGGATGGAAGGATGCACTTGAGGATGGTAAGGTGTACTTGAGGATGGTAAGATGTACGTGAGGATGGTAGGATGTAGTTGAGATTGGTAGGATGTACTTGAGGGTGGTAGGATATACTTGAGGATGGTAGGATGTACTTGAGGATGGTATGATGTGCTTGAAGAGTGTAGGGTATACGTGCGGATGGTAGGATGTACTTGAGGATGGTAGGGTGTATTTGAAGATGGTAGGATGTACTTAAGTATGGTAGGATGTACTTGAGGATGGTAGGATGTACTTAAGTATTGTAGGATGTACTTGAGGATGGAAGGTTGTACTTAAGTATGGTAGGATGTACTTGAGGATTGTAGGATGTACTTGAGGATGGTAGGATGTACTTGAGGATGGTAGGGTGCACTTGAGGTTGGTAGGATGTACTTAGAGGATGGTATGGTGTACTTAATTATGGTAGGGTGTACTTAAGTATGGTAGGATGTACTTGAGGATGGTAGGATGCACTTGAGGATGGTAGGATGTACTTCAGGATGGTAGGATGCACTTGAGGATGGTAAGGTGTACTTGAGGATGGTAGGATGTACGTGAGGATGGTAGGATGTACTTGAGAATGGTATGATGTACTTGAGGGTGGTAGGATATACTTGAGGATGGTAGGATGTACTTGACGATGGTATGATGTACTTGAGGATTGTAGGGTGTACATGCGGATGGTAGGATGTACTTGAGGATGGTAGGATGTACTTGAGGATTGTAGGATGTACTTAAGGATGGTAGGATGTACTTGAGGATGGTAGGATGTACTTGAGGATGGTAGGATGTACTTAAGTATGGTAGGATGTACTTGAGGATTGTAGGATGTACTTGAGGATGGTAGGATGTACTTGAGGATGGTAGGATGTACTTGAGGATGGTAGGATGTACTTCAGGATGGTAGGATGTACTTAAGTATAGTAGGATGTACTTGAGGATTGTAGGATGTACGTGAGGATGGTAAGGTGTACGTGAGGATGGTAGGATGTACGTGAGGAAGGTAGGGTGTACATGAGGATGGTAGGATGTACTTGAGGATGGAAGGATGTACGTGAGGAAGGTAGGATGTACTTGAGGATGGTAGGATGTACGTGAGGATGGTAGGATGTACTTGAGGATGGTAGGGTGTGAGGATCGTAGGATGTACTTGAGGATGGTAGGATGTACTTGAGGATGGTAGGGTGCACTTGAGGATGGTAGGATGTACTTAGAGGATTGTATGGTGTACTTAATTATGGTAGGGTGTACTTAAGTATAGTAGGATGTACTTGAGGGTGGTAGGATATACTTGAGGATGGTAGGATGTACTTGAGGAATGTAGGGTGTACGTGCGGATGGTAGGATGTACTTGAGAATGGTAGGGTGTATTTGAGGATATTAGGATGTACTTAAGTATGGTAGGATGTACTTGAGGATGGTATGATGTACTTAAGTATGGTAGGATGTACTTGAGGATTGTAGGATGTACTTGAGGATGGTACGATGTACTTGAGGATGGTAGGATGTACTTGAGGATGGTAGGATGTACTTAGGTATGGTAGGATGTACTTGAGGATTGTAGGATGTACTTGAGGATGGTAGGATGTACTTGAGGATGGTAGGATGTACTTGAGGATGGTAGGATGTACTTAAGTATGGTAGGATGTACTTGAGGATTGTAGGATGTACGTGAGGATGGTAGGGTGTACGTGAGGATGGTAGGATGTACTTGAGGATAGTAGGATGTACGTGAGGATGGTAGGATGTACTTGAGGATGGTAGGGTGTACATGAGGATGGTAGGATGTACTTGAGGATGGTAGGATGTATGTGAGGATGGTAGGATGTACTTGAGGATGGTAGGGTGTATGTGAGGATGGTAGGATGTACTTGAGGATGGTAGGATGCACTTGAGGATGGTAGGGTGCACTTGAGGATGGTAGGATGTACTTAGAGGATGGTGTGGTGTACTTAATTATGGTAGGGTGCACTTAAGTATGGTGGGATGTACTTGAGGATGGTAGGCAGCACTTGAGGATGGTAGGATGTACTTCAGGATGGTAGGATGCACTTGAGGATGGTAGGGTGTACTTGAGGATAGTAGGATGTACGTGAGGATGGTAGGATGTACTTGAGAATGGTAGGACGTACTTGAGTGTGGTAGGATATAATTGAGGATGGTAGGATGTACTTCAGGATGGTGTGATGTACTTGAGGACTGTAGGGTGTACGTGCGGATGGTAGGATGTACTTGAGGATGGTAGGGTGTATTTGAGGATGGTAGGATGTACTTGAGGATGGTAGGATGTACTTAAATATGGTAGGATGTACTTAAGGATTATAGGATGTACTTGAGGATGGTAGGATGTACTTAAGTATGGTATGATGTACTTGAGGATTGTAGGATGTACTTGAGTATGATAGGATGTACTTGAGGATGGTAGGAAGTACTTGAGGGTGGTAGGGCGTACTTGAGAATGGTAGGATGTACTTGAGGATGGTAGGATGTACTTGAGAATGGTAGGATGTACTTGAGGATCGTAGGATGTACTAGAGGATGGTAGGGTGTACTTGAGGATGGTAGGATGTACCTGAGGATGGTAGGGTGCACTTGAGAATAGTAGGATGAACTTGAGGATGGTAGGATGTACTTGAGGATGGTAGGGTGAACTTGAGGATTGTAGGATGTACTTAGAGGATGGTATGGTGTACTTAATTATGGTAGGGTGTACTTAAGTATGGTAGGATGTACTTGAGGATGGTAGGACGCACTTAAGGATGGTAGGATGTACTTCAGGATGGTAGGATTCACTTGAGGATGGTAAGGTGTACTTGAGGATGGTAGGATGTACGTGAGGATGGTAGGATGTACTTGAGAATGGTAGGATGTACCTGAGGGTGGTAGGATATACTTGAAGATGGTAGGGTGTACTTGAGGATGCTATGATGTACTTGAGGAGTGTAGGGTAAACGTGCGGATGGTAGGATGTACTTGAGGATGGTAGGGTGTATTTGAAGATGGTAGGAAGTACTTAAGTATGGTAGGATGTACTTGAGGATGGTAGGATGTACTTAAGTATTGTAGGATGTACTTAAGGATGGAAGGTTGTACTTAAGTATGGTAGGATGTACTTGAAGATTGTAGGATGTACTTGAGGATTATAGGATGTACTTGAGGATGGTAGGATGTACTTGAGAATGGTAGGATGTACCTAAGTATGGTAGGATGTACTTGAGGATGGTAGGATGTACTTGAGGGTGGTAGGGTGTACTTGAGAATTGTAGGATGTACTTGAGGATGGTAGGATGTACTTGAGGATAATAGGATGTACTTGAGGATGGTAGGATGTACTTAAGTATGGTAGGATGTACTTGAGGATTGTAGGATGTACTTGAGGATGGTAGGATGTACTTAAGTATGGTATGATGTACTTTAGGATTGTAGGATGTACTTAAGGATGGTAGGATGTACTTGAGGATGGTAGGATATACTTGAGGATGGTAGGATGTACTTGAGGATTGTAGGATATACTTAGGTATGATAGGATGTACTTGAGGATGGTAGGATGTACTTGAGGGTGGTAGGGTGTACTTGAGAATGGTAGGATGTACTTGAGGATGGTAGGATGTACTTGAGGATGGTAGGATGTACTTGAGGGTAGTAGGATGTACTAGAGGATAGTAGGGTGTACTTTAGGATGGTAGGATGTACCTGAGGATGGTAGGGTGCACTTGAGAATGGTAGGATGTACTTGAGGATGGTAGGATGTACTTGAGGATGGTAGGGTGCACTTGAGGATGGTAGGATGTACTTCAGGATGGAAGGATGCACTTGAGGATGGTAAGGTGTACTTGAGGATGGTAAGATGTACGTGAGGATGGTAGGATGTAGTTGAGAATGGTAGGATGTACTTGAGGGTGGTAGGATATACTTGAGGATGGTAGGATGTACTTGAGGATGGTATGATGTGCTTGAAGAGTGTAGGGTATACGTGCGGATGGTAGGATGTACTTGAGGATGGTAGGGTGTATTTGAAGATGGTAGGATGTACTTAAGTATGGTAGGATGTACTTGAGGATGGTAGGATGTACTTAAGTATTGTAGGATGTACTTGAGGATGGAAGGTTGTATTTAAGTATGGTAGGATGTACTTGAGGATTGTAGGATGTACTTGAGGATGGTAGGATGTACTTGAGGATGGTAGGGTGCACTTGAGGTTGGTGGGATGTACTTAGAGGATGGTATGGTGTACTTAATTATGGTAGGGTGTACTTAAGTATGGTATGGTGTACTTAATTATGGTAGGGTGTACTTATGTATGGTAGGATGTACTTGAGGATGGTAGGATGCACTTGAGGATGGTAGGATGTACTTCAGGATGGTAGGATGCACTTGAGGATGGTAAGGTGTACTTGAGGGTGGTAGGATATACTTGAGGATGGTAGGATGTACTTGACGATGGTATGATGTACTTGAGGATTGTAGGGTGTACATGCGGATGGTAGGATGTACTTGAGGATGGTAGGATGTACTTGAGGATTGTAGGATGTACTTAAGGATGGTAGGATGTACTTGAGGATGGTAGGATGTACTTGAGGATGGTAGGATGTACTTAAGTATGGTAGGATGTACTTGAGGATTGTAGGATGTACTTGAGGATGGTAGGATGTACTTGAGGATGGTAGGATGTACTTGAGGATGGTAGGATGTACTTGATGATGGTAGGATGTACTTAAGTATAGTAGGATGTACTTGAGGATTGTAGGATGTACGTGAGGATGGTAAGGTGTACGTGAGGATGGTAGGATGTACGTGAGGATGGTAGGGTGTACATGAGGATGGTAGGATGTACTTGAGGATGGTAGGATGTACGTGAGGAAGGTAGGATGTACTTGAGGATGGTAGGATGTACGTGAGGATGGTAGGATGTACTTGAGGATGGTAGGGTGTGAGGATCGTAGGATGTACTTGAGGATGGTAGGATGTACTTGAGGATGGTAGGGTGCACTTGAGGATGGTAGGATGTACTTAGAGGATGGTATGGTGTACTTAATTATGGTAGGGTGTACTTAAGTATAGTAGGATGTACTTGAGGGTGGTAGGATATACTTGAGGATGGTAGGATGTACTTGAGGAATGTAGGGTGTACGTGCGGATGGTAGGATGTACTTGAGAATGGTAGGGTGTATTTGAGGATATTAGGATGTACTTAAGTATGGTAGGATGTACTTGAGGATGGTATGATGTACTTAAGTATGGTAGGATGTACTTGAGGATTGTAGGATGTACTTGAGGATGGTACGATGTACTTGAGGATGGTAGGATGTACTTGAGGATGGTAGGATGTACTTAGGTATGGTAGGATGTACTTGAGGATTGTAGGATGTACTTGAGGATGGTAGGATGTACTTGAGGATGGTAGGATGTACTTGAGGATGGTAGGATGTACTTAAGTATGGTAGGATGTACTTGAGGATTGTAGGATGTACGTGAGGATGGTAGGGTGTACGTGAGGATGGTAGGATGTACTTGAGGATAGTAGGATGTACGTGAGGATGGTAGGATGTACTTGAGGATGGTAGGGTGTACATGAGGATGGTAGGATGTACTTGAGGATGGTAGGATGTATGTGAGGATAGTAGGATGTACTTGAGGATGGTAGGGTGTATGTGAGGATGGTAGGATGTACTTGAGGATGGTAGGATGCACTTGAGGATGGTAGGGTGCACTTGAGGATGGTAGGATGTACTTAGAGGATGGTGTGGTGTACTTAATTATGGTAGGGTGCACTTAAGTATGGTCGGATGTACTTGAGGATGGTAGGATGCACTTGAGGATGGTAGGATGTACTTCAGGATGGTAGGATGCACTTGAGGATGGTAGGGTGTACTTGAGGATAGTAGGATGTACGTGAGGATGGTAGGATGTACTTGAGAATGGTAGGACGTACTTGAGTGTGGTAGGATATAATTGAGGATGGTAGGATGTACTTCAGGATGGTGTGATGTACTTGAGGACTGTAGGGTGTACGTGCGGATGGTAGGATGTACTTGAGGATGGTAGGGTGTATTTGAGGATGGTAGGATGTACTTGAGGATGGTAGGATGTACTTAAATATGGTAGGATGTACTTAAGGATTATAGGATGTACTTGAGGATGGTAGGATGTACTTAAGTATGGTAGGATGTACTTGAGGATAGTAGGATGTACTTGAGGGTGGTAGGGTGTACTTGAGAATGGTAGGATGTACTTGAGGATGGTAGGATGTACTTGAGGATGGTAGGATGTACTTGAGGATGGTAGGATGTACTTGAGGATGGTAGGATGTACTTAAGTATGGTAGGATGTACTTGAGGATGGTAGGATGTACTTGAGGGTGGTAGGGTGTACTTGAGAATGGTAGGATGTACTTGAGGATGGTAGGATGTACTTGAGGATGGTAGGATGTACTTGAGGATCGTAGGATGTACTAGAGGATGGTAGGGTGTACTTGAGGATGGTAGGATGTACCTGAGGATGGTAAGGTGCACTTGAGAATGGTAATATGTACTTGAGGATGGTAGGATGTACTTGCGGATGGTAGGGTGCACTTGAGGATAGTAGGATGTACTTAGAGGATGGTATGAAGTACTTAATTATGGTAGGGTGTACTTAAGTATGGTAGGATGTACTTGAGGATGGTAGGATGCACTTGAGGATGGTAGGATGCACTTCAGGATGGTAGGATGCACTTGAGGATGGTAAGGTGTACTTGAGGATGGTAGGATGTACCTGAGGATGGTAGGGTGCACTTGAGAATGGTAGGATGTACTTGAGGATGGTAGGATGTACTTGAGGATGGTAGGGTGCACTTGAGGATGGTAGGATGTACTTAGAGGATGGTATGGTGTACCTAATTATGGTAGGGTGTATTTAAGTATGGTAGGATGTACTTGAGGATGGTAGGATGCACTTGAGGATGGTAGGATGTACTTCAGGATGGAAGGATGCACTTGAGGATGGTAAGGTGTACTTGAGGATGGTAAGATGTACGTGAGGATGGTAGGATGTAGTTGAGATTGGTAGGATGTACTTGAGGGTGGTAGGATATACTTGAGGATGGTAGGATGTACTTGAGGATGGTATGATGTGCTTGAAGAGTGTAGGGTATACGTGCGGATGGTAGGATGTACTTGAGGATGGTAGGGTGTATTTGAAGATGGTAGGATGTACTTAAGTATGGTAGGATGTACTTGAGGATGGTAGGATGTACTTAAGTATTGTAGGATGTACTTGAGGATGGAAGGTTGTACTTAAGTATGGTAGGATGTACTTGAGGATTGTAGGATGTACTTGAGGATGGTAGGATGTACTTGAGGATGGTAGGGTGCACTTGAGGTTGGTAGGATGTACTTAGAGGATGGTATGGTGTACTTAATTATGGTAGGGTGTACTTAAGTATGGTATGGTGTACTTAATTATGGTAGGGTGTACTTAAGTATGGTAGGATGTACTTGAGGATGGTAGGATGCACTTGAGGATGGTAGGATGTACTTCAGGATGGTAGGATGCACTTGAGGATGGTAAGGTGTACTTGAGGATGGTAGGATGTACGTGAGGATGGTAGGATGTACTTGAGAATGGTATGATGTACTTGAGGGTGGTAGGATATACTTGAGGATGGTAGGATGTACTTGACGATGGTATGATGTACTTGAGGATTGTAGGGTGTACATGCGGATGGTAGGATGTACTTGAGGATGGTAGGATGTACTTGAGGATTGTAGGATGTACTTAAGGATGGTAGGATGTACTTGAGGATGGTAGGATGTACTTGAGGATGGTAGGATGTACTTAAGTATGGTAGGATGTACTTGAGGATTGTAGGATGTACTTGAGGATGGTAGGATGTACTTGAGGATGGTAGGATGTACTTGAGGATGGTAGGATGTACTTGAGGATGGTAGGATGTACTTAAGTATAGTAGGATGTACTTGAGGATTGTAGGATGTACGTGAGGATGGTAAGGTGTACGTGAGGATGGTAGGATGTACGTGAGGAAGGTAGGGTGTACATGAGGATGGTAGGATGTACTTGAGGATGGAAGGATGTACGTGAGGAAGGTAGGATGTACTTGAGGATGGTAGGATGTACGTGAGGATGGTAGGATGTACTTGAGGATGGTAGGGTGTGAGGATCGTAGGATGTACTTGAGGATGGTAGGATGTACTTGAGGATGGTAGGGTGCACTTGAGGATGGTAGGATGTACTTAGAGGATTGTATGGTGTACTTAATTATGGTAGGGTGTACTTAAGTATAGTAGGATGTACTTGAGGGTGGTAGGATATACTTGAGGATGGTAGGATGTACTTGAGGAATGTAGGGTGTACGTGCGGATGGTAGGAGATACTTGAGAATGGTAGGGTGTATTTGAGGATATTAGGATGTACTTAAGTATGGTAGGATGTACTTGAGGATGGTATGATGTACTTAAGTATAGTAGGATGTACTTGAGGATTGTAGGATGTACTTGAGGATGGTACGATGTACTTGAGGATGGTAGGATGTACTTGAGGATGGTAGGATGTACTTAGGTATGGTAGGATGTACTTGAGGATTGTAGGATGTACTTGAGGATGGTAGGATGTACTTGAGGATGGTAGGATGTACTTGAGGATGGTAGGATGTACTTAAGTATGGTAGGATGTACTTGAGGATTGTAGGATGTACGTGAGGATGGTAGGGTGTACGTGAGGATGGTAGGATGTACTTGAGGATAGTAGGATGTACGTGAGGATGGTAGGATGTACTTGAGGATGGTAGGGTGTACATGAGGATGGTAGGATGTACTTGAGGATGGTAGGATGTATGTGAGGATGGTAGGATGTACTTGAGGATGGTAGGGTGTATGTGAGGATGGTAGGATGTACTTGAGGATGGTAGGATGCACTTGAGGATGGTAGGGTGCACTTGAGGATGGTAGGATGTACTTAGAGGATGGTGTGGTGTACTTAATTATGGTAGGGTGCACTTAAGTATGGTGGGATGTACTTGAGGATGGTAGGCAGCACTTGAGGATGGTAGGATGTACTTCAGGATGGTAGGATGCACTTGAGGATGGTAGGGTGTACTTGAGGATAGTAGGATGTACGTGAGGATGGTAGGATGTACTTGAGAATGGTAGGACGTACTTGAGTGTGGTAGGATATAATTGAGGATGGTAGGATGTACTTCAGGATGGTGTGATGTACTTGAGGACTGTAGGGTGTACGTGCGGATGGTAGGATGTACTTGAGGATGGTAGGGTGTATTTGAGGATGGTAGGATGTACTTGAGGATGGTAGGATGTACTTAAATATGGTAGGATGTACTTAAGGATTATAGGATGTACTTGAGGATGGTAGGATGTACTTAAGTATGGTAGGATGTACTTGAGGATGGTAGGATGTACTTGAGGGTGGTAGGGTGTACTTGAGAATGGTAGGATGTACTTGAGGATGGTAGGATGTACTTGAGGATATTAGGATGTACTTGAGGATGGTAGGATGTACTTGAGGATGGTAGGATGTACTTAAGTATGGTAGGATGTACTTGAGGATGGTAGGATGTACTTGAGGGTGGTAGGGTGTACTTGAGAATGGTAGGATGTACTTGAGGATGGTAGGATGTACTTGAGGATTGTAGGATGTACTTGAGGATCGTAGGATGTACTAGAGGATGGTAGGGTGTACTTGAGGATGGTAGGATGTACCTGAGGATGGTAAGGTGCACTTGAGAATGGTAGTATGTACTTGAGGATGGTAGGATGTACTTGCGGATGGTAGGGTGCACTTGAGGATGGTAGGATGTACTTAGAGGATGGTATGAAGTACTTAATTATGGTAGGGTGTACTTAAGTATGGTAGGATGTACTTGAGGATGGTAGGATGCACTTGAGGATGGTAGGATGTACTTCAGGATGGTAGGATGCACTTGAGGATGGTAAGGTGTACTTGAGGATGGTAGGATGTACGTGAGGATGGTAGGATGTACTTGAGAATGGTAGGATGTACTTGAGGGTGGTAGGATATACTTGAGGATGATAGGATATACTTGAGGATGGTATGATGTACTTGAGGAGTGTAGGGTATACGTGTGGATGGTAGGATGTACTTGAGGATGGTAGGGTGTATTTGAAGATGGTAGGATGTACTTAAGTATGGTATGATGTACTTGAGGATGGTAGGATGTACTTAAGTATTGTAGGATGTACTTGAGGATGGAAGGTTGTACTTAAGTATGGTAGGATGTACTTGAGGATTGTAGGATGTACTTGAGGATGGTAGGATATTCTTGAGGATGGTAGGGTGCACTTGAGGATGGTAGGATGTACTTAGAGGATGGTATGGTGTACTTAATTATGGTAGGGTGTACCTAAGTATGGTATGGTGTACTTAATTATGGTAGGGTGTACTTAAGTATGGTAGGATGTACTTGAGGAGGGTATAATGCACTTGAGGATGGTAGGATGTACTTCAAGATGGTAGGATGCACTTGAGGATGGTAAGGTGTACTTGAGGATGGTAGGATGTATGTGAGGATGGTAGGATGTACTTGAGAATGGTGGGATGTACTTGAGGGTGGTAGGATATACTTGAAGATGGTTGGATGTACTTGAGGATGGTATGATGTACTTGAGGAGTGTAGGGTATACTTGCGGATGGTAGGATGTACTTGAGGATGGTAGGATGTACTTGAGGATGGTAGGGTGCACTTGAGGATGGTAGGATGTACTTAGAGGATGGTATGGTGTATTTAATTATGGTAGGGTGTACTTGAGGATGGTAAGGTGTACTTGAGGATGGTAGGATGTACGTGAGGATGGTAGGATGTACATGAGAATGGTAGGATGTACTTGAGGGTGGTAGGATATACTTGAAGATGGTAGGATGTGCTTGAGGATGCTATGATGTACTTGAGGAGTGTAGGGTATACTTGCGGATGGTAGGATGTACTTGAGGATGGTAGGATGTACTTGAGGATGGTAGGGTGCACTTGAGGATGGTAGGATGTACTTAGAGGATGGTATGGTGTACCTAATTATGGTAGGGTGTATTTAAGTATGGTAGGATGTACTTGAGGATGGTAGGATGCACTTGAGGATGGTAGGATGTACTTCAGGATGGAAGGATGCACTTGAGGATGGTAAGGTGTACTTGAGGATGGTAAGATGTACGTGAGGATGGTAGGATGTAGTTGAGAATGGTAGGATGTACTTGAGGGTGGTAGGATATACTTGAGGATGGTAGGATGTACTTGAGGATGGTATGATGTGCTTGAAGAGTGTAGGGTATACGTGCGGATGGTAGGATGTACTTGAGGATGGTAGGGTGTATTTGAAGATGGTAGGATGTACTTAAGTATGGTAGGATGTACTTGAGGATGGTAGGATGTACTTAAGTATTGTAGGATGTACTTGAGGATGGAAGGTTGTACTTAAGTATGGTAGGATGTACTTGAGGATTGTAGGATGTACTTGAGGATGGTAGGATGTACTTGAGGATGGTAGGGTGCACTTGAGGTTGGTAGGATGTACTTAGAGGATGGTATGGTGTACTTAATTATGGTAGGGTGTACTTAAGTATGGTATTGTGTACTTAATTATGGTAGGGTGTACTTAAGTATGGTAGGATGTACTTGAGGATGGTAGGATGCACTTGAGGATGGTAGGATGTACTTCAGGATGGTAGGATGCACTTGAGGATGGTAAGGTGTACTTGAGGATGGTAGGATATACGTGAGGATGGTAGGATGTACTTGAGAATGGTATGATGTACTTGAGGGTGGTAGGATATACTTGAGGATGGTAGGATGTACTTGACGATGGTATGATGTACTTGAGGATTGTAGGGTGTACATGCGGATGGTAGGATGTACTTGAGGATGGTAGGATGTACTTGAGGATTGTAGGATGTACTTAAGGATGGTAGGATGTACTTGAGGATGGTAGGATGTACTTGAGGATGGTAGGATGTACTTAAGTATGGTAGGATGTACTTGAGGATTGTAGGATGTACTTGAGGATGGTAGGATGTACTTGAGGATGGTAGGATGTACTTGAGGATGGTAGGATGTACTTGAGGATGGTAGGATGTACTTGAGGATTGTAGGATGTACTTGAGGATGGTAGGATGTACTTGAGGATTGTAGGATGTACGTGAGGATGGTAAGGTGTACGTGAGGATGGTAGGATGTACGTGAGGATGGTAGGGTGTACATGAGGATGGTAGGATGTACTTGAGGATGGTAGGATGTACGTGAGGAAGGTAGGATGTACTTGAGGATGGTAGGATGTACGTGAGGATGGTAGGATGTACTTGAGGATGGTAGGGTGTGAGGATCGTAGGATGTACTTGAGGATGGTAGGATGTACTTGAGGATGGTAGGGTGCACTTGAGGATGGTAGGATGTACTTAGAGGGTGGTATGGTGTACTTAATTATGGTAGGGTGTACTTAAGTATAGTAGGATGTACTTGAGGGTGGTAGGATATACTTGAGGATGGTAGGATGTACTTGAGGAATATAGGGTGTACGTGCGGATGGTAGGATGTACTTGAGAATGGTAGGGTGTATTTGAGGATATTAGGATGTACTTAAGTATGGTAGGATGTACTTGAGGATGGTATGATGTACTTAAGTATGGTAGGATGTACTTGAGGATTGTAGGATGTACTTGAGGATGGTACGATGTACTTGAGGATTGTAGGATGTACTTGAGGATGGTAGGATGTACTTAGGTATAGTAGGATGTACTTGAGGATTGTAGGATGTACTTGAGGATGGTAGGATGTACTTGAGGATGGTAGGATGTACTTGAGGATGGTAGGATGTACTTAAGTATGGTAGGATGTACTTGAGGATTGTAGGATGTATGTGAGGATGGTAGGGTGTACGTGAGGATGGTAGGATGTACTTGAGGATAGTAGGATGTACGTGAGGATGGTAGGATGTACTTAGAGGATGGTATGAAGTACTTAATTATGGTAGGGTGTATTTAAGTATGGTAGGATGTACTTGAGGATTGTAGGATGTACTTGAGAATGGTAGGATGTACTTGAGGATGGTAGGATGTACTTGAGGATGGTAGGATGTACTTGAGGGTGGTAGGATGTTCTTGAGGATGGTAGGATGTACTTGAGGAATGTAGGGTGTACTTGCGGATAGCAGGATGTACTTGAGGATGGTAGGGTGTATTTGAAGATGGTAGGATGTACTTAAGTATGGTATGATGTACTTGAGGATGGTAGGATGTACTTAAGTATTGTAGGATGTACTTGAGGATGGAAGGTTGTACTTAAGTATGGTAGGATGTACTTGAGGATTGTAGGATGTACTTGAGGAGGGTATAATGCACTTGAGGATGGTAGGATGTACTTCAAGATAGTAGGATGCACTTGAGGATGGTAAGGTGTACTTGAGGATGGTAGGATGTATGTGAGGATGGTAGGATGTACTTGAGAATGGTGGGATGTACTTGAGGGTGGTAGGATATACTTGAAGATGGTTGGATGTACTTGAGGATGGTATGATGTACTTGAGGAGTGTAGGGTATACTTGCGGATGGTAGGATGTACTTGAGGATGGTAGGATGTACTTGAGGATGGTAGGGTGCACTTGAGGATGGTAGGATGTACTTAGAGGATGGTATGGTGTATTTAATTATGGTAGGGTGTACTTGAGGATGGTAAGGTGTACTTGAGGATGGTAGGATGTACGTGAGGATGGTAGGATGTACATGAGAATGGTAGGATGTACTTGAGGGTGGTAGGATATACTTGAAGATGGTAGGATGTGCTTGAGGATGCTATGATGTACTTTAGGAGTGTAGGGTATACTTGCGGATGGTAGGATGTACTTGAGGATGGTAGGATGTACTTGAGGATGGTAGGGTGCACTTGAGGATGGTAGGATGTACTTAGAGGATGGTATGGTGTACCTAATTATGGTAGGGTGTATTTAAGTATGGTAGGATGTACTTGAGGATGGTAGGATGCACTTGAGGATGGTAGGATGTACTTCAGGATGGAAGGATGCACTTGAGGATGGTAAGGTGTACTTGAGGATGGTAAGATCTACGTGAGGATGGTAGGATGTAGTTGAGAATGGTAGGATGTACTTGAGGGTGGTAGGATATACTTGAGGATGGTAGGATGTACTTGAGGATGGTATGATGTGCTTGAAGAGTGTAGGGTATACGTGCGGATGGTAGGATGTACTTGAGGATGGTAGGGTGTATTTGAAGATGGTAGGATGTACTTAAGTATGGTAGGATGTACTTGAGGATGGTAGGATGTACTTAAGTATTGTAGGATGTACTTGAGGATGGAAGGTTGTACTTAAGTATGGTAGGATGTACTTGAGGATTGTAGGATGTACTTGAGGATGGTAGGATGTACTTGAGGATGGTAGGGTGCACTTGAGGTTGGTAGGATGTACTTAGAGGATGGTATGGTGTACTTAATTATGGTAGGGTGTACTTAAGTATGGTATTGTGTACTTAATTATGGTAGGGTGTACTTAAGTATGGTAGGATGTACTTGAGGATGGTAGGATGCACTTGAGGATGGTAGGATGTACTTCAGGATGGTAGGATGCACTTGAGGATGGTAAGGTGTACTTGAGGATGGTAGGATATACGTGAGGATGGTAGGATGTACTTGAGAATGGTATGATGTACTTGAGGGTGGTAGGATATACTTGAGGATGGTAGGATGTACTTGACGATGGTATGATGTACTTGAGGATTGTAGGGTGTACATGCGGATGGTAGGATGTACTTGAGGATGGTAGGATGTACTTGAGGATTGTAGCATGTACTTAAGGATGGTAGGATGTACTTGAGGATGGTAGGATGTACTTGAGGATGGTAGGATGTACTTAAGTATGGTAGGATGTACTTGAGGATTGTAGGATGTACTTGAGGATGGTAGGATGTACTTGAGGATGGTAGGATGTACTTGAGGATGGTAGGATGTACTTGAGGATGGTAGGATGTACTTAAGTATAGTAGGATGTACTTGAGGATTGTAGGATGTACGTGAGGATGGTAAGGTGTACGTGAGGATGGTAGGATGTACGTGAGGATGGTAGGGTGTACATGAGGATGGTAGGATGTACTTGAGGATGGTAGGATGTACGTGAGGAAGGTAGGATGTACTTGAGGATGGTAGGATGTACGTGAGGATGGTAGGATGTACTTGAGGATGGTAGGGTGTGAGGATCGTAGGATGTACTTGAGGATGGTAGGATGTACTTGAGGATGGTAGGGTGCACTTGAGGATGGTAGGATGTACTTAGAGGATGGTATGGTGTACTTAATTATGGTAGGGTGTACTTAAGTATAGTAGGATGTACTTGAGGGTGGTAGGATATACTTGAGGATGGTAGGATGTACTTGAGGAATATAGGGTGTACGTGCGGATGGTAGGATGTACTTGAGAATGGTAGGGTGTATTTGAGGATATTAGGATGTACTTAAGTATGGTAGGATGTACTTGAGGATGGTATGATGTACTTAAGTATGGTAGGATGTACTTGAGGATTGTAGGATGTACTTGAGGATGGTACGATGTACTTGAGGATTGTAGGATGTACTTGAGGATGGTAGGATGTACTTAGGTATAGTAGGATGTACTTGAGGATTGTAGGATGTACTTGAGGATGGTAGGATGTACTTGAGGATGGTAGGATGTACTTGAGGATGGTAGGATGTACTTAAGTATGGTAGGATGTACTTGAGGATTGTAGGATGTACGTGAGGATGGTAGGGTGTACGTGAGGATGGTAGGATGTACTTGAGGATAGTAGGATGTACGTGAGGATGGTAGGATGTACTTAGAGGATGGTATGAAGTACTTAATTATGGTAGGGTGTACTTAAGTATGGTAGGATGTACTTGAGGATTGTAGGATGTACTTGAGAATGGTAGGATGTACTTGAGGATGGTAGGATGTACTTGAGGATGGTAGGATGTACTTGAGGGTGGTAGGATGTTCTTGAGGATGGTAAGATGTACTTGAGGAATGTAGGGTGTACTTGCGGATAGCAGGATGTACTTGAGGATGGTAGGGTGTATTTGAAGATGGTAGGATGTACTTAAGTATGGTATGATGTACTTGAGGATGGTAGGATGTACTTAAGTATTGTAGGATGTACTTGAGGATGGAAGGTTGTACTTAAGTATGGTAGGATGTACTTGAGGATTGTAGGATGTACTTGAGGATGGTAGGATGTAGTTGAGAATGGTAGGATGTACTTGAGGGTGGTAGGATATACTTGAGGATGGTAGGATGTACTTGAGGATGGTATGATGTGCTTGAAGAGTGTAGGGTATACGTGCGGATGGTAGGATGTACTTGAGGATGGTAGGGTGTATTTGAAGATGGTAGGATGTACTTAAGAATGGTAGGATGTACTTGAGGATGGTAGGATGTACTTAAGTATTGTAGGATGTACTTGAGGATGGAAGGTTGTACTTAAGTATGGTAGGATGTACTTGAGGATTGTAGGATGTACTTGAGGATGGTAGGATGTACTTGAGGATGGTAGGGTGCACTTGAGGTTGGTAGGATGTACTTAGAGGATGGTATGGTGTACTTAATTATGGTAGGGTGTACTTAAGTATGGTATTGTGTACTTAATTATGGTAGGGTGTACTTAAGTATGGTAGGATGTACTTGAGGATGGTAGGATGCACTTGAGGATGGTAGGATGTACTTCAGGATGGTAGGATGCACTTGAGGATGGTAAGGTGTACTTGAGGATGGTAGGATATACGTGAGGATGGTAGGATGTACTTGAGAATGGTATGATGTACTTGAGGGTGGTAGGATATACTTGAGGATGGTAGGATGTACTTGACGATGGTATGATGTACTTGAGGATTGTAGGGTGTACATGCGGATGGTAGGATGTACTTGAGGATGGTAGGATGTACTTGAGGATTGTAGGATGTACTTAAGGATGGTAGGATGTACTTGAGGATGGTAGGATGTACTTGAGGATGGTAGGATGTACTTAAGTATGGTAGGATGTACTTGAGGATTGTAGGATGTACTTGAGGATGGTAGGATGTACTTGAGGATGGTAGGATGTACTTGAGGATGGTAGGATGTACTTGAGGATGGTAGGATGTACTTAAGTATAGTAGGATGTACTTGAGGATTGTAGGATGTACGTGAGGATGGAAAGGTGTACGTGAGGATGGTAGGATGTACGTGAGGATGGTAGGGTGTACATGAGGATGGTAGGATGTACTTGAGGATGGTAGGATGTACGTGAGGATGGTAGGATGTACTTGAGGATGGTAGGGTGTGAGGATCGTAGGATGTACTTGAGGATGGTAGGATGTACTTGAGGATGGTAGGGTGCACTTGAGGATGGTAGGATGTACTTAGAGGTTGGTATGGTGTACTTAATTATGGTAGGGTGTACTTAAGTATAGAAGGATGTACTTGAGGGTGGTAGGATATACTTGAGGATGGTAGGATGTACTTGAGGAATATAGGGTGTACGTGCGGATGGTAGGATGTACTTGAGAATGGTAGGGTGTATTTGAGGATATTAGGATGTACTTAAGTATGGTAGGATGTACTTGAGGATGGTATGATGTACTTAAGTATGGTAGGATGTACTTGAGGATTGTAGGATGTACTTGAGGATGGTACGATGTACTTGAGGATGGTAGGATGTACTTGAGGATGGTAGGATGTACTTAGGTATGGTAGGATGTACTTGAGGATTGGTGGATGTACTTGAGGATGGTAGGATGTACTTGAGGATGGAAGGATGTACTTGAGGATGGTAGGATGTACTTAAGTATGGTAGGATGTACTTGAGGATTGTAGGATGTACGTGAGGATGGTAGGGTGTACGTGAGGATGGTAGGATGTACTTGAGGATAGTAGGATGTACGTGAGGATGGTAGGATGTACTTAGAGGATGGTATGAAGTACTTAAATATGGTAGGGTGTACTTAAGTATGGTAGGATGTACTTGAGGATGGTAGGATGTACTTAGAGGATGGTATGAAGTACTTAATTATGGTAGGGTGTACTTAAGTATGGTAGGATGTACTTGAGGATGGTAGGATGCACTTGAGGATGGTAGGATGTACTTCAGGATGGTAGGATGCACTTGAGGATGGTAAGGTGTACTTGAGGATGGTAGGATGTACGTGAGGATGGTAGGATGTACTTGAGAATGGTAGGATGTACTTGAGGGTGGTAGGATATACTTGAGGATGATAGGATATACTTGAGGATGGTATGATGTACTTGAGGAGTGTAGGGTATACGTGTGGATGGTAGGATGTACTTGAGGATGGTAGGGTGTATTTGAAGATGGTAGGATGTACTTAAGTATGGTATGATGTACTTGAGGATGGTTGGATGTACTTAAGTATTGTAGGATGTACTTGAGGGTGTAAGGTTGTACTTAAGTATGGTAGGATGTACTTGAGGATGGTAGGATGCACTTGAGGATGGTAGGATGTACTTCAGGATGGTAGGATGCACTTGAGGATGGTAAGGTGTACTTGAGGATGGTAGGATGTACGTGAGGATGGTATGATGTACTTGAGAATGGTAGGATGTACTTGAGGGTGGTAAGATATACTTGAGGATGGTAGGATGTACTTGAGGATGGTATGATGTACTTGAGGATTATAGGGTGTACGTGCGGATGGTAGGATGTACTTGAGGATGGTAGGATGTACTTGAGGATTGTAGGATGTACTTGAGAATGGTAGGATGTACTTGAGGATGGTAGGATGTACTTGAGGATGGTAGGATGTACTTGAGGGTGGTAGGATGTTCTTGAGGATGGTAGGATGTACTTGAGGAATGTAGGGTGTACTTGCGGATAGTAGGATGTACTTGAGGATGGTAGGGTGTATTTGAAGATGGTAGGATGTACTTAAGTATGGTATGATGTACTTGAGGATGGTAGGATGTACTTAAGTATTGTAGGATGTACTTGAGGATGGAAGGTTGTACTTAAGTATGGTAGGATGTACTTGAGGATTGTAGGATGTACTTGAGGATGGTAGGATATACTTGAGGATGGTAGGGTGCACTTGAGGATGGTAGGATGTACTTAGAGGATGGTACGGTGTACTTAATTATGGTAGGGTGTACATAAGTATGGTATGGTGTACTTAATTATGGTAGGGTGTACTTAAGTATGGTAGGATGTACTTGAGGAGGGTAGGATGCACTTGAGGATGGTAGGATGTACTTCAAGATGGTAGGATGCAGTTGAGGATGGTAAGGTGTACTTGAGGATGGTAGGATGTATGTGAGGATGGTAGGATGTACTTGAGAATGGTGGGATGTACTTGAGGGTGGTAGGATATACTTGAAGATGGTTGGATGTACTTGAGGATGGTATGATGTACTTGAGGAGTGTAGGGTATACTTGCGGATGGTAGGATGTACTTGAGGATGGTAGGATGTACTTGAGGATTGTAGGGTGCACTTGAGGATGGTAGGATGTACTTAGAGGATGGTATGGTGTATTTAATTATGGTAGGGTGTACTTGAGGATGGTAAGGTGTACTTGAGGATGGTAGGATGTACGTGAGGATGGTAGGATGTACATGAGAATGGTAGGATGTACTTGAGGGTGGTAGGATATACTTGAAGATGGTAGGATGTGCTTGAGGATGCTATGATGTACTTGAGGAGTGTAGGGTATACTTGCGGATGGTAGGATGTACTTGAGGATGGTAGGATGTACTTGAGGATGGTAGGGTGCACTTGAGGATGGTAGGATGTACTTAGAGGATGGTATGGTGTACCTAATTATGGTAGGGTGTATTTAAGTATAGTAGGATGTACTTGGGGATGGTAGGATGCACTTGAGGATGGTAGGATGTACTTCAGGATGGAAGGATGCACTTGAGGATGGTAAGGTGTACTTGAGGATGGTAAGATGTACGTGAAGATGGTAGGATGTAGTTGAGAATGGTAGGATGTACTTGAGGGTGGTAGGATATACTTGAGGATGGTAGGATGTACTTGAGGATGGTATGATGTGCTTGAAGAGTGTAGGGTATACGTGCGGATGGTAGGATGTACTTGAGGATGGTAGGGTGTATTTGAAGATGGTAGGATGTACTTAAGTATGGTAGGATGTACTTGAGGATGGTAGGATGTACTTAAGTATTGTAGGATGTACTTGAGGATGGAAGGTTGTACTTAAGTATGGTAGGATGTACTTGAGGATTGTAGGATGTACTTCAGGATGGTAGGATGTACTTGAGGATGGTAGGGTGCACTTGAGGTTGGTAGGATGTACTTAGAGGATGGTATGGTGTACTTAATTATGGTAGGGTGTACTTAAGCATGGTATTGTGTACTTAATTATGGTAGGGTGTACTTAAGTATGGTAGGATGTACTTGAGGATGGTAGGATGCACTTGAGGATGGTAGGATGTACTTCAGGATGGTAGGATGCACTTGAGGATGGTAAGGTGTACTTGAGGATGGTAGGATATACGTGAGGATGGTAGGATGTACTTGAGAATGGTATGATGTACTTGAGGGTGGTAGGATATACTTGAGGATGGTAGGATGTACTTGACGATGGTATGATGTACTTGAGGATTGTAGGGTGTACATGCGGATGGTAGGATGTACTTGAGGATGGTAGGATGTACTTGAGGATTGTAGGATGTACTTAAGGATGGTAGGATGTACTTGAGGATGGTAGGATGTACTTGAGGATGGTAGGATGTACTTAAGTATGGTAGGATGTACTTGAGGATTGTAGGATGTACTTGAGGATGGTAGGATGTACTTGAGGATGGTAGGATGTACTTGAGGATGGTAGGATGTACTTGAGGATGGTAGGATGTACTTAAGTATAGTAGGATGTACTTGAGGATTGTAGGATGTACGTGAGGATGGTAAGGTGTACGTGAGGATGGTAGGATGTACGTGAGGATGGTAGGGTGTACATGAGGATGGTAGGATGTACTTGAGGATGGTAGGATGTACGTGAGGAAGGTAGGATGTACTTGAGGATGGTAGGATGTACGTGAGGATGGTAGGATGTACTTGAGGATGGTAGGGTGTGAGGATCGTAGGATGTACTTGAGGATGGTAGGATGTACTTGAGGATGGTAGGGTGCACTTGAGGATGGTAGGATGTACTTAGAGGATGGTATGGTGTACTTAATTATGGTAGGGTGTACTTAAGTATAGTAGGATGTACTTGAGGGTGGTAGGATATACTTGAGGATGGTAGGATGTACTTGAGGAATATAGGGTGTACGTGCGGATGGTAGGATGTACTTGAGAATGGTAGGGTGTATTTGAGGATATTAGGATGTACTTAAGTATGGTAGGATGTACTTGAGGATGGTATGATGTACTTAAGTATGGTAGGATGTACTTGAGGATTGTAGGATGTACTTGAGGATGGTACGATGTACTTGAGGATGGTAGGATGTACTTGAGGATGGTAGGATGTACTTAGGTATGGTAGGATGTACTTGAGGATTGTAGGGTGTACATGCGGATGGTAGGATGTACTTGAGGATGGTAGGATGTACTTGAGGATTGTAGGATGTACTTGAGGATGGTAGGATGTACTTGAGGATGAAAGGATGTACTTGAGGATGGTAGGATGTACTTAAGTATAATAGGATGTACTTAAGGATTGTAGGATGTACTTGAGGATGGTAGGATGTACTTGAGGATGGTAGGATGTACTTGAGGATGGTAGGATGTACTTAAGTATTGTAGGATGTACTTGAGGATTGTAGGATGTACGTGAGGATGGTAGGGTGTACGTGAGGATGGTAGGATGTACTTGGGGATGGTAGGGTGTACATGAGGATGGTAGGATGTACTTGAGGATGGTAGGATGTACGTGAGGATGGTAGGATGTACTTGAGGATGGTAGAATGTACGTGAGGTTGGTAGGATGTACTTGAGGATGGTAGGGTGTGAGGATGGTAGGATGTACTTGAGGATGGTAGGATGTACTTGAGGATGGTAGGGTGCACTTGAGGATGGTAGGATGTACTTAGAGGATGGTATGGTGTACTTAATTATGGTAGGGTGTACTTAAGTATAGTAGGATGTACTTGAGGATGGTAGGATGCACTTGAGAATGGTAGGGTGTACTTGAGGATGGTAGGACGTACGTGAGGATGGTAGGATGTACTTGAGAATGGTAGGATGTACTCTAGGGTGGTAGGATATACTTGAGGATGGTAGGATGTACTTGAGGAATGTAGGGTGTACGTGCAGATGGTAGGATGTACTTGAGGATGGTAGGGTGTATTTGAGGATATTAGGATGTACTTAAGTATGGTAGGATGTACTTGAGGATGGTAGGATGTACTTGAGGATTGTAGGATGTACTTAAGGATTGTAGGATGTACTTGAGGATGGTACGGTGTACTTGAGGATGGTAGGATGTACTTGAGGATGGTAGGATGTACTTAAGTATGGTAGGATGTACTTGAGGATTGTAAGATGTACTTGAGGATGGTAGGATGTACTTGAGGATGGTAGGATGTACTTGAGGATGGTAGGATGTACTTAAGTATGGTAGGGTGTATGTGAGGATGGTAGGATGTACTTGAGGATGCACTTGAGGATGGTAGAGTGTACATGAGGAAGGTAGGATGTACTTGAGGATGGTAGGATGTATGTGAGGATAGTAGGATGTACTTGAGGATGGTACGGTGTATGTGAGGATGGTAGGATGTACTTGAGGATGGTAGGATCCACTTGAGGATGGTAGGGTGCACTTGAGGATGGTAGGATGCACTTTGAGGATGGTATGGTGTACTTAATTATGGTAGGGTGTACTTAAGTATGGTGGGATGTACTTGAGGATGGTAGGATGCACTTGAGGATAGTAGGATGTACTTCAGGATGGTAGTATGCACTTGAGGATGGTAGGGTGTACTTGAGGATGGTAGGATGTACGTGAGGATGGTAGGATGTACTTGAGAATGGTAGGACGTACTTGAGTGTGGTAGGATATAATTGAGGATGGTAGGATGTACTTCAGGATGGTGTGATGTACTTGAGGACTGTAGGGTGTACGTGCGGATGGTAGGATGTACTTGAGGATGGTAGGGTGTATTTGAGGATGGTAGGATGTACTTAAGTATGGTAGGATGTACTTGAGGATGGTAGGATGTACTTAAATATGGTAGGATGTACTTGAGGATTATAGGATGTACTTGAGGATGGTAGGATGTACTTAAGTATGGTATGATGTACTTGAGGATTGGAGGATGTACTTGAGGATAGTAGGATGTACTTGAGGATTGTAGGATGTACTTGAGGATGGTAGGATGTACTTGAGGATGGTAGGATGTACGTAAGTATGGTAGGATGTACTTGAGGATGGTAGGATGTACTTGAGGGTGGTAGGGTGTACTTGAGAATGGTAGGATGTACTTGAGGATGGTAGGATGTACTTGAGGATGGTAGGATGTACTTGAGGATCGTACGATGTACTTGAGGATGGTAGGGTGTATTTGAAGATGGTAGGATGTACTTAAGAATGGTAGGATGTACTTGAGGATGGTAGGATGTACTTAAGTATTGTAGGATGTACTTGAGGATGGAAGGTTGTACTTAAGTATGGTAGGATGTACTTGAGGATTGTAGGATGTACTTGAGGATGGTAGGATGTACTTGAGGATGGTAGGGTGCACTTGAGGTTGGTAGGATGTACTTAGAGGATGGTATGGTGTACTTAATTATGGTAGGGTGTACTTAAGTATGGTATTGTGTACTTAATTATGGTAGGGTGTACTTAAGTATGGTAGGATGTACTTGAGGATGGTAGGATGCACTTGAGGATGGTAGGATGTACTTCAGGATGGTAGGATGCACTTGAGGATGGTAAGGTGTACTTGAGGATGGTAGGATATACGTGAGGATGGTAGGATGTACTTGAGAATGGTATGATGTACTTGAGGGTGGTAGGATATACTTGAGGATGGTAGGATGTACTTGACGATGGTATGATGTACTTGAGGATTGTAGGGTGTACATGCGGATGGTAGGATGTACTTGAGGATGGTAGGATGTACTTGAGGATTGTAGGATGTACTTAAGGATGGTAGGATGTACTTGAGGATGGTAGGATGTACTTGAGGATGGTAGGATGTACTTAAGTATGGTAGGATGTACTTGAGGATTGTAGGATGTACTTGAGGATGGTAGGATGTACTTGAGGATGGTAGGATGTACTTGAGGATGGTAGGATGTACTTGAGGATGGTAGGATGTACTTAAGTATAGTAGGATGTACTTGAGGATTGTAGGATGTACGTGAGGATGGAAAGGTGTACGTGAGGATGGTAGGATGTACGTGAGGATGGTAGGGTGTACATGAGGATGGTAGGATGTACTTGAGGATGGTAGGATGTACGTGAGGATGGTAGGATGTACTTGAGGATGGTAGGGTGTGAGGATCGTAGGATGTACTTGAGGATGGTAGGATGTACTTGAGGATGGTAGGGTGCACTTGAGGATGGTAGGATGTACTTAGAGGATGGTATGGTGTACTTAATTATGGTAGGGTGTACTTAAGTATAGTAGGATGTACTTGAGGGTGGTAGGATATACTTGAGGATGGTAGGATGTACTTGAGGAATATAGGGTGTACGTGCGGATGGTAGGATGTACTTGAGAATGGTAGGGTGTATTTGAGGATATTAGGATGTACTTAAGTATGGTAGGATGTACTTGAGGATGGTATGATGTACTTAAGTATGGTAGGATGTACTTGAGGATTGTAGGATGTACTTGAGGATGGTACGATGTACTTGAGGATGGTAGGATGTACTTGAGGATGGTAGGATGTACTTAGGTATGGTAGGATGTACTTGAGGATTGTAGGATGTACTTGAGGATGGTAGGATGTACTTGAGGATGGTAGGATGTACTTGAGGATGGTAGGATGTACTTAAGTATGGTAGGATGTACTTGAGGATTGTAGGATGTACGTGAGGATGGTAGGGTGTACGTGAGGATGGTAGGATGTACTTGAGGATAGTAGGATGTACGTGAGGATGGTAGGATGTACTTAGAGGATGGTATGAAGTACTTAATTATGGTAGGGTGTACTTAAGTATGGTAGGATGTACTTGAGGATGGTAGGATGTACTTAGAGGATGGTATGAAGTACTTAATTATGGTAGGGTGTACTTAAGTATGGTAGGATGTACTTGAGGATGGTAGGATGCACTTGAGGATGGTAGGATGTACTTCAGGATGGTAGGATGCACTTGAGGATGGTAAGGTGTACTTGAGGATGGTAGGATGTACGTGAGGATGGTAGGATGTACTTGAGAATGGTAGGATGTACTTGAGGGTGGTAGGATATACTTGAGGATGATAGGATATACTTGAGGATGGTATGATGTACTTGAGGAGTGTAGGGTATACGTGTGGATGGTAGGATGTACTTGAGGATGGTAGGGTGTATTTGAAGATGGTAGGATGTACTTAAGTATGGTATGATGTACTTGAGGATGGTTGGATGTACTTAAGTATTGTAGGATGTACTTGAGGATGGAAGGTTGTACTTAAGTATGGTAGGATGTACTTGAGGATGGTAGGATGCACTTGAGGATGGTAGGATGTACTTCAGGATGGTAGGATGCACTTGAGGATGGTAAGGTGTACTTGAGGATGGTAGGATGTACGTGAGGATGGTATGATGTACTTGGGAATGGTAGGATGTACTTGAGGGTGGTAAGATATACTTGAGGATGGTAGGATGTACTTGAGGATGGTATGATGTACTTGAGGATTATAGGGTGTACGTGCGGATGGTAGGATGTACTTGAGGATGGTAGGATGTACTTGAGGATTGTAGGATGTACTTGAGAATGGTAGGATGTACTTGAGGATGGTAGGATGTACTTGAGGATGGTAGGATGTACTTGAGGGTGGTAGGATGTTCTTGAGGATGGTAGGATGTACTTGAGGAATGTAGGGTGTACTTGCGGATAGTAGGATGTACTTGAGGATGGTAGGGTGTATTTGAAGATGGTAGGATGTACTTAAGTATGGTATGATGTACTTGAGGATGGTAGGATGTACTTAAGTATTGTAGGATGTACTTGAGGATGGAAGGTTGTACTTAAGTATGGTAGGATGTACTTGAGGATTGTAGGATGTACTTGAGGATGGTAGGATATACTTGAGGATGGTAGGGTGCACTTGAGGATGGTAGGATGTACTTAGAGGATGGTATGGTGTACTTAATTATGGTAGGGTGTACTTAAGTATGGTATGGTGTACTTAATTATGGTAGGGTGTACTTAAGTATGGTAGGATGTACTTGAGGAGGGTAGGATGCACTTGAGGATGGTAGGATGTACTTCAAGATGGTAGGATGCAGTTGAGGATGGTAAGGTGTACTTGAGGATGGTAGGATGTATGTGAGGATGGTAGGATGTACTTGAGAATGGTGGGATGTACTTGAGGGTGGTAGGATATACTTGAAGATGGTTGGATGTACTTGAGGATGGTATGATGTACTTGAGGAGTGTAGGGTATACTTGCGGATGGTAGGATGTACTTGAGGATGGTAGGATGTACTTGAGGATTGTAGGGTGCACTTGAGGATGGTAGGATGTACTTAGAGGATGGTATGGTGTATTTAATTATGGTAGGGTGTACTTGAGGATGGTAAGGTGTACTTGAGGATGGTAGGATGTACGTGAGGATGGTAGGATGTACATGAGAATGGTAGGATGTACTTGAGGGTGGTAGGATATACTTGAAGATGGTAGGATGTGCTTGAGGATGCTATGATGTACTTGAGGAGTGTAGGGTATACTTGCGGATGGTAGGATGTACTTGAGGATGGTAGGATGTACTTGAGGATGGTAGGGTGCACTTGAGGATGGTAGGATGTACTTAGAGGATGGTATGGTGTACCTAATTATGGTAGGGTGTATTTAAGTATAGTAGGATGTACTTGAGGATGGTAGGATGCACTTGAGGATGGTAGGATGTACTTCAGGATGGAAGGATGCACTTGAGGATGGTAAGGTGTACTTGAGGATGGTAAGATGTACGTGAAGATGGTAGGATGTAGTTGAGAATGGTAGGATGTACTTGAGGGTGGTAGGATATACTTGAGGATGGTAGGATGTACTTGAGGATGGTATGATGTGCTTGAAGAGTGTAGGGTATACGTGCGGATGGTAGGATGTACTTGAGGATGGTAGGGTGTATTTGAAGATGGTAGGATGTACTTAAGTATGGTAGGATGTACTTGAGGATGGTAGGATGTACTTAAGTATTGTAGGATGTACTTGAGGATGGAAGGTTGTACTTAAGTATGGTAGGATGTACTTGAGGATTGTAGGATGTACTTCAGGATGGTAGGATGTACTTGAGGATGGTAGGGTGCGCTTGAGGTTGGTAGGATGTACTTAGAGGATGGTATGGTGTACTTAATTATGGTAGGGTGTACTTAAGCATGGTATTGTGTACTTAATTATGGTAGGGTGTACTTAAGTATGGTAGGATGTACTTGAGGATGGTAGGATGCACTTGAGGATGGTAGGATGTACTTCAGGATGGTAGGATGCACTTGAGGATGGTAAGGTGTACTTGAGGATGGTAGGATATACGTGAGGATGGTAGGATGTACTTGAGAATGGTATGATGTACTTGAGGGTGGTAGGATATACTTGAGGATGGTAGGATGTACTTGACGATGGTATGATGTACTTGAGGATTGTAGGGTGTACATGCGGATGGTAGGATGTACTTGAGGATGGTAGGATGTACTTGAGGATTGTAGGATGTACTTAAGGATGGTAGGATGTACTTGAGGATGGTAGGATGTACTTGAGGATGGTAGGATGTACTTAAGTATGGTAGGATGTACTTGAGGATTGTAGGATGTACTTGAGGATGGTAGGATGTACTTGAGGATGGTAGGATGTACTTGAGGATGGTAGGATGTACTTGAGGATGGTAGGATGTACTTAAGTATAGTAGGATGTACTTGAGGATTGTAGGATGTACGTGAGGATGGTAAGGTGTACGTGAGGATGGTAGGATGTACGTGAGGATGGTAGGGTGTACATGAGGATGGTAGGATGTACTTGAGGATGGTAGGATGTACGTGAGGAAGGTAGGATGTACTTGAGGATGGTAGGATGTACGTGAGGATGGTAGGATGTACTTGAGGATGGTAGGGTGTGAGGATCGTAGGATGTACTTGAGGATGGTAGGATGTACTTGAGGATGGTAGGGTGCACTTGAGGATGGTAGGATGTACTTAGAGGATGGTATGGTGTACTTAATTATGGTAGGGTGTACTTAAGTATAGTAGGATGTACTTGAGGGTGGTAGGATATACTTGAGGATGGTAGGATGTACTTGAGGAATATAGGGTGTACGTGCGGATGGTAGGATGTACTTGAGAATGGTAGGGTGTATTTGAGGATATTAGGATGTACTTAAGTATGGTAGGATGTACTTGAGGATGGTATGATGTACTTAAGTATGGTAGGATGTACTTGAGGATTGTAGGATGTACTTGAGGATGGTACGATGTACTTGAGGATGGTAGGATGTACTTGAGGATGGTAGGATGTACTTAGGTATGGTAGGATGTACTTGAGGATTGTAGGGTGTACATGCGGATGGTAGGATGTACTTGAGGATGGTAGGATGTACTTGAGGATTGTAGGATGTACTTGAGGATGGTAGGATGTACTTGAGGATGAAAGGATGTACTTGAGGATGGTAGGATGTACTTAAGTATAATAGGATGTACTTAAGGATTGTAGGATGTACTTGAGGATGGTAGGATGTACTTGAGGATGGTAGGATGTACTTGAGGATGGTAGGATGTACTTAAGTATTGTAGGATGTACTTGAGGATTGTAGGATGTACGTGAGGATGGTAGGGTGTACGTGAGGATGGTAGGATGTACTTGGGGATGGTAGGGTGTACATGAGGATGGTAGGATGTACTTGAGGATGGTAGGATGTACGTGAGGATGGTAGGATGTACTTGAGGATGGTAGAATGTACGTGAGGTTGGTAGGATGTACTTGAGGATGGTAGGGTGTGAGGATGGTAGGATGTACTTGAGGATGGTAGGATGTACTTGAGGATGGTAGGGTGCACTTGAGGATGGTAGGATGTACTTAGAGGATGGTATGGTGTACTTAATTATGGTAGGGTGTACTTAAGTATAGTAGGATGTACTTGAGGATGGTAGGATGCACTTGAGAATGGTAGGGTGTACTTGAGGATGGTAGGACGTACGTGAGGATGGTAGGATGTACTTGAGAATGGTAGGATGTACTCTAGGGTGGTAGGATATACTTGAGGATGGTAGGATGTACTTGAGGAATGTAGGGTGTACGTGCAGATGGTAGGATGTACTTGAGGATGGTAGGGTGTATTTGAGGATATTAGGATGTACTTAAGTATGGTAGGATGTACTTGAGGATGGTAGGATGTACTTGAGGATTGTAGGATGTACTTAAGGATTGTAGGATGTACTTGAGGATGGTACGGTGTACTTGAGGATGGTAGGATGTACTTGAGGATGGTAGGATGTACTTAAGTATGGTAGGATGTACTTGAGGATTGTAAGATGTACTTGAGGATGGTAGGATGTACTTGAGGATGGTAGGATGTACTTGAGGATGGTAGGATGTACTTAAGTATGGTAGGGTGTATGTGAGGATGGTAGGATGTACTTGAGGATGCACTTGAGGATGGTAGGGTGTACATGAGGAAGGTAGGATGTACTTGAGGATGGTAGGATGTATGTGAGGATTGTAGGATGTACTTGAGGATGGTACGGTGTATGTGAGGATGGTAGGATGTACTTGAGGATGGTAGGATCCACTTGAGGATGGTAGGGTGCACTTGAGGATGGTAGGATGCACTTTGAGGATGGTATGGTGTACTTAATTATGGTAGGGTGTACTTAAGTATGGTGGGATGTACTTGAGGATGGTAGGATGCACTTGAGGATAGTAGGATGTACTTCAGGATGGTAGTATGCACTTGAGGATGGTAGGGTGTACTTGAGGATGGTAGGATGTACGTGAGGATGGTAGGATGTACTTGAGAATGGTAGGACGTACTTGAGTGTGGTAGGATATAATTGAGGATGGTAGGATGTACTTCAGGATGGTGTGATGTACTTGAGGACTGTAGGGTGTACGTGCGGATGGTAGGATGTACTTGAGGATGGTAGGGTGTATTTGAGGATGGTAGGATGTACTTAAGTATGGTAGGATGTACTTGAGGATGGTATGATGTACTTAAATATGGTAGGATTTACTTGAGGATTATAGGATGTACTTGAGGATGGTAGGATGTACTTAAGTATGGTATGATGTACTTGAGGATTGGAGGATGTACTTGAGGATGGTAGGATGTACTTGAGGATTGTAGGATGTACTTGAGGATGGTAGGATGTACTTGAGGATGGTAGGATGTACGTAAGTATGGTAGGATGTACTTGAGGATGGTAGGATGTACTTGAGGGTGGTAGGGTGTACTTGAGAATGGTAGGATGTACTTGAGGATGGTAGGATGTACTTGAGGATGGTAGGATGTACTTGAGGATCGTACGATGTACTAGAGGATGGTAGGATGTAGTTGAGGACGGTAGGAGGTACCTGAGGATGGTAGGGTGCACTTGAGAATGGTAGGATGTACTTGAGGATGGTAGGATGTACTTGAGGATGGTAGGGTGTATTTGAGGATGGTAGGATGTACTTGAGGATGGTAGGATGTACTTAAATATGGTAGGATGTACTTAAGGATTATAGGATGTACTTGAGGATGGTAGGATGTACTTAAGTATGGTAGGATGTACTTGAGGATGGTAGGATGTACTTGAGGGTGGTAGGGTGTACTTGAGAATGGTAGGATGTACTTGAGGATGGTAGGATGTACTTGAGCATGGTAGGATGTACTTGAGGATGGTAGGATGTACTTGAGTATGGTAGGATGTACTTGAGGATATTAAGATGTACTTGAGGATGGTAGGATGTACTTGAGGATGGTAGGATGTACTTGAGGATGGTAGGATGTACTTAAGTATGGTAGGGTGTATGTGAGGATGGTAGGATGTACTTGAGGATGCACTTGAGGATGGTAGGGTGTACATGAGGAAGGAAGGATGTACTTGAGGATGGTAGGATGTATGTGAGGATAGTAGGATGTACTTGAGGATGGTACGGTGTATGTGAGGATGGTAGGATGTACTTGAGGATGGTAGGATCCACTTGAGGATGGTAGGGTGCACTTGAGGATGGTAGGATGCACTTTGAGGATGGTATGGTGTACTTAATTATGGTAGGGTGTACTTAAGTATGGTGGGATGTACTTGAGGATGGTAGGATGCACTTGAGGATGGTAGGATGTACTTCAGGATGGTAGTATGCACTTGAGGATGGTAGGGTGTACTTGAGGATGGTAGGATGTACGTGAGGATGGTAGGATGTACTTGAGAATGGTAGGACGTACTTGAGTGTGGTAGGATATAATTGAGGATGGTAGGATGTACTTCAGGATGGTGTGATGTACTTGAGGACTGTAGGGTGTACGTGCGGATGGTAGGATGTACTTGAGGATGGTAGGGTGTATTTGAGGATGGTAGGATGTACTTAAGTATGGTAGGATGTACTTGAGGATGGTAGGATGTACTTAAATATGGTAGGATGTACTTGAGGATTATAGGATGTACTTGAGGATGGTAGGATGTACTTAAGTATGGTATGATGTACTTGAGGATTGGAGGATGTACTTGAGGATGGTAGGATGTACTTGAGGATTGTAGGATGTACTTGAGGATGGTAGGATGTACTTGAGGATGGTAGGATGTACGTAAGTATGGTAGGATGTACTTGAGGATGGTAGGATGTACTTGAGGGTGGTAGGGTGTACTTGAGAATGGTAGGATGTACTTGAGGATGGTAGGATGTACTTGAGGATGGTAGGATGTACTTGAGGATCGTACGATGTACTAGAGGATGGTAGGATGTAGTTGAGGACGGTAGGAGGTACCTGAGGATGGTAGGGTGCACTTGAGAATGGTAGGATGTACTTGAGGATGGTAGGATGTACTTGAGGATGGTAGGGTGTATTTGAGGATATTAGGATGTACTTGAGGATGGTAGGATGTACTTAAATATGGTAGGATGTACTTAAGGATTATAGGATGTACTTGAGGATGGTAGGATGTACTTAAGTATGGTAGGATGTACTTGAGGATGGTAGGATGTACTTGAGGGTGGTAGGGTGTACTTGAGAATGGTAGGATGTACTTGAGGATGGTAGGATGTACTTGAGCATGGTAGGATGTACTTGAGGATGGTAGGATGTACTTGAGGATGGTAGGATGTACTTAAGTATGGTAGGATGTACTTGAGGATGGTAGGATGTACTTGAGGGTGGTAGGGTGTACTTGAGAATGGTAGGATGTACTTGAGGATGGTAGGATGCACTTGAGGATAGTAGGATGTACTTCAGGATGGTAGTATGCACTTGAGGATGGTAGGGTGTACTTGAGGATGGTAGGATGTACGTGAGGATGGTAGGATGTACTTGAGAATGGTAGGACGTACTTGAGTGTGGTAGGATATAATTGAGGATGGTAGGATGTACTTCAGGATGGTGTGATGTACTTGAGGACTGTAGGGTGTACGTGCGGATGGTAGGATGTACTTGAGGATGGTAGGGTGTATTTGAGGATGGTAGGATGTACTTAAGTATGGTAGGATGTACTTGAGGATGGTAGGATGTACTTAAATATGGTAGGATGTACTTGAGGATTATAGGATGTACTTGAGGATGGTAGGATGTACTTAAGTATGGTATGATGTACTTGAGGATTGGAGGATGTACTTGAGGATGGTAGGATGTACTTGAGGATTGTAGGATGTACTTGAGGATGGTAGGATGTACTTGAGGATGGTAGGATGTACTTGAGGGTGGTAGGGTGTACTTGAGAATGGTAGGATGTACTTGAGGATGGTAGGATGTACTTGAGGATGGTAGGATGTACTTGAGGATCGTACGATGTACTAGAGGATGGTAGGGTGTACTTGAGGACGGTAGGAGGTACCTGAGGATGGTAGGGTGCACTTGAGAATGGTAGGATGTACTTGAGGATGGTAGGATGTACTTGAGGATGGTAGGGTGTATTTGAGAATGGTAGGATGTACTTGAGGATGGTAGGATGTACTTAAATATGGTAGGATGTACTTAAGGATTATAGGATGTACTTGAGGATGGTAGGATGTACTTAAGTATGGTAGGATGTACTTGAGGATGGTAGGATGTACTTGAGGGTGGTAGGGTGTACTTGAGAATGGTAGGATGTACTTGAGGATGGTAGGATGTACTTGAGGATGGTAGGATGTACTTGAGGATGGTAGGATGTACTTGAGGATGGTAGGATGTACTTAAGTATGGTAGGATGTACTTGAGGATGGTAGGATGTACTTGAGGGTGGTAGGGTGTACTTGAGAATGGTAGGATGTACTTGAGGATGGTAGGATGTACTTGAGGATGGTAGGATGTACTTGAGGATCGTAGGATGTACTAGAGGATGGTAGGGTGTACTTGAGGATGGTAGGATGTACCTGAGGATGGTAAGGTGCACTTGAGAATGGTAGTATGTACTTGAGGATGGTAGGATGTACTTGCGGATGGTAGGGTGCACTTGAGGATGGTAGGATGTACTTAGAGGATGGTATGAAGTACTTAATTATGGTAGGGTGTACTTAAGTATGGTAGGATGTACTTGAGGATGGTAGGATGCACTTGAGGATGGTAGGATGTACTTCAGGATGGTAGGATGCACTTGAGGATGGTAAGGTGTACTTGAGGATGGTAGGATGTACGTGAGGATGGTAGGATGTACTTGAGAATGGTAGGATGTACTTGAGGGTGGTAGGATATACTTGAGGATGATAGGATATACTTGAGGATGGTATGATGTACTTGAGGAGTGTAGGGTATACGTGTGGATGGTAGGATGTACTTGAGGATGGTAGGGTGTATTTGAAGATGGTAGGATGTACTTAAGTATGGTATGATGTACTTGAGGATGGTTGGATGTACTTAAGTATTGTAGGATGTACTTGAGGATGGAAGGTTGTACTTAAGTATGGTAGGATGTACTTGAGGATGGTAGGATGCACTTGAGGATGGTAGGATGTACTTCAGGATGGTAGGATGCACTTGAGGATGGTAAGGTGTACTTGAGGATGGTAGGATGTACGTGAGGATGGTATGATGTACTTGAGAATGGTAGGATGTACTTGAGGGTGGTAGATATACTTGAGGATGGTAGGATGTACTTGAGGATGGTATGATGTACTTGAGGATTATAGGGTGTACGTGCGGATGGTAGGATGTACTTGAGGATGGTAGGATGTACTTGAGGATTGTAGGATGTACTTGAGAATGGTAGGATGTACTTGAGGATGGTAGGATGTACTTGAGGATGGTAGGATGTACTTGAGGGTGGTAGGATATTCTTGAGGATGGTAGGATGTACTTGAGGAATGTAGGGTGTACTTGCGGATAGTAGGATGTACTTGAGGATGGTAGGGTGTATGTGAAGATGGTAGGATGTACTTAAGTATGGTATGATGTACTTGAGGATGGTAGGATGTACTTAAGTATTGTAGGATGTACTTGAGGATGGAAGGTTGTACTTAAGTATGGTAGGCTGTACTTGAGGATTGTAGGATGTACTTGAGGATGGTAGGATGTACTTGAGGATGGTAGGGTGCACTTGAGGATGGTAGGATGTACTTAGAGGATGGTATGGTGTACTTAATTATGGTAGGGTGTACTTAAGTATGGTATGGTGTACTTAATTATGGTAGGGTGTACTTAAGTATGGTAGGATGTACTTGAGGAGGGTAGGATGCACTTGAGGATGGTAGGATGTACTTCAAGATGGTAGGATGCATTTGAGGATGGTAAGGTGTACTTGAGGATGGTAGGATGTATGTGAGGATGGTAGGATGTACTTGAGAATGGTGGGATGTACTTGAGGGTGGTAGGATATACTTGAAGATGGTTGGATGTACTTGAGGATGGTATGATGTACTTGAGGAGTGTAGGGTATACTTGCGGATGGTAGGATGTACTTGAGGATGGTAGGATGTACTTGAGGATGGTAGGGTGCACTTGAGGATGGTAGGATGTACTAAGAGGATGGTATGGTGTATTTAATTATGGTAGGGTGTACTTGAGGATGGTAAGGTGTACTTGAGGATGGTAGGATGTACGTGAGGATGGTAGGATGTACTTGAGAATGGTAGGATGTACTTGAGGGTGGTAGGATATACCTGAAGATGGTAGGATGTACTTGAGGATGCTATGATGTACTTGAGGAGTGTAGGGTATACGTGCGGATGGTAGGATGTACTTGAGGATGGTAGGGTGTATTTGAAGATGGTAGGATGTACTTAAGTATGGTTGGATGTACTTGAGGATAGTAGGATGCACTTAAGTATTGTAGGATGTACTTGAGGATGGAAGGTTGTACTTAAGTATGGTAGGATGTACTTGAAGATTGTAGGATGTACTTGAGGATGGTAGGATGTACTTGAGGATGGTATTATGTACTTGAGAATAGTAGGATGTACTTAAGTATGGTAGGATGTACTTGAGGATGGTAGGATGTACTTGAGGGTGGTAGGGTGTACTTGAGAATGGTAGGATGTACTTGAGGATGGTAGGATGTACTTGAGGATGGTAGGATGTACTTGAGGATGGTAGGATGTACTTAAGTATTGTAGGATGTACTTGAGAATTGTAGGATGTACTTGAGGATGGTAGGATGTACTTAAGTATGGTATGATGTACTTAAGGATTGTAGGATGTACTTGAGGATGGTAGGATGTACTTGAGGATGGTAGGATGTACTTGAGGATGGTAGGATGTACTTGAGGATGGTAGGATGTACTTAAGTATGATAGGATGTACTTAAGGATGGTAGGATGTACTTGAGGATGGTAGGATGTACTTGAGGATGGTAGGATGTACTTAAGTATAATAGGATGTACTTGAGGATTGTAGGATGTACTTGAGGATGGTAGGATGTACTTGACGATGGTAGGATGTACTTGAGGATGGTAGGATGTACTTAAGTATAGTAGGATGTACTTGAGGATTGTAGGGTGTACTTGAAAATGGCAGGATGTACCTGAGGATGGTAGGGTGCACTTCAGAATGGTAGGATGTATTGAGAATGGTAGGATGTACTTGAGGATGGTTGGGTGCACTAGTGGATGGTAGGATGTACTTAGAGGATGGTATGGTGTACTTAATTATGGTAGGGTGTACTTAAGTATGGTAGGATGAACTTGAGGATGGTAGGATGCACTAGAGGATTGCAGGATGTACTTCAGGATGGTAGGATGCACTTGAGGATGGTAAGGTGTACTTGAGGATGGTAGGATGTACGTGAGGATGGTAGGATGTACTTGAGAATGGTAGGATGTACTTGAGGATGGTAGGATATACTTGAGGATGGTAGGATGTACTTGAGGATGGTATGATGTACTTGAGGAGTGTAGGGTATACGTGCGGATGGTAGGATGTACTTGAGGATGGTAGGATGTACTTGAGGATGGTAGGATGTACTTGAGGATGGTAGGATGTACTTAAATATGATAGGATGTACTTGAGGATGGTAGGATGTACTTGAGGGTGGTAGGGTGTACTTGAGAATGGTAGGATGTACTTGAGGATGGTAGGAAGTACTTGAGGATCGTAGGATGTACTAGAGGATAGTAGGGTGTACTTGAGGATGGTAGGATATACCTGAGGATGGTAGGGTGCACTTGAGAATAGTAGGATGTACTTGAGAATAGTAGGATGTACTTGAGGACGGTAGGGTGCACTTGAGGATGGTAGGATGTACTTAGAGGACGGTATGGTGTACTTAATTATGGTAGGGTGTACTTAAGTATGGTAGGATGTACTTGAGGATAGTAGGATGCACTTGGGGATGGTAGGATGTACTTCAGGATGGTAGGATGCACTTGAGGATGGTAAGGTGTACTTGAGGATGGTAGGATGTACGTGAGGATGGTAGGATGTACTTGAGAATGGTAGGATGTACTTGAGGGTAATAGTATATACTTGAATATGGTAGGATGTACTTGAGGATGAAATGATGTACTTGAGGAGTGTAGGGTATACGTGCGGATGGTAGGATGTACTTGTGGATGGTAGGGTGTATTTGAAGATGGTAGGATGTACTTAAGTATGGTAGGATGTACTTGAGGATAGTAGGATGTACTTAAGTATTGTAGGATGTACTTGAGGATGGAAGGTTGTACTTAAGTATGGTAGGATGTACTTGAAGATTGTAGGATGTACTTGAGAATGGTAGGATGTACTTGAGGATGGTAGGATGTACTTAAGTATGGTAGGATGTACTTGAGAATTGTAGGATGTACTTGAGGATGGTAGGATGTACTTGAGGATGGTAGGATGTACTTGAGGATGGTAGGATGTACTTGAGGATTGTAGGATGTACTTGAGGATGGTAGGATGTACTTGAGGATGGTAGGATGTACTTGAGAATGGTAGGATGTACTTGAGGATGGTAGGATGTACTTAAGTATGATAGGATGTACTTGAGGATGGTAGGATGTACTTGAGGGTGGTAGGGTGTACTTGAGAATGGTAGGAAGTACTTGAGGATGGTAGGATGTACTTGAGGATGGTAGGATGTACTTGAGGATCGTAGGATGTACTAGAGGATAGTAGGGTGTACTTGAGGATGGTAGGATGTACCTGAGGATAGTAGGGTGCACTTGAGAATGGTAGGATGTACTTGAGGATGGTAGGATGTACTTGAGGATGGTAGGGTGCACTTGAGGATGGTAGGATGTACTTAGAGGATGGTATGGTGTACTTAATTATGGTAGGGTGTACTTAAGTATGGTAGGATGTACATGAGGATGGTAGGATGCACTTGAGGTTGGTAGGATGTACTTCAGGATGGTAGGATGCACTTGAGGATGGTAAGGTGTACTTGAGGATTGTATTATGTACGTGAGGATGGTAGGATGTACTTGAGAATGGTAGGATGTACTTGAGGGTGGTAGGATATACTTGAGGATGGTAGGATGTACTTGAGGATGGTATGATGTACTTGAAGAGTGTAGGGTATACGTGCAGATGGTAGGATGTACTTGAGGATAGTAGGGTGTATTTGAAGATGGTAGGATGTACTTAAGTATGGTAGGATGTATTTGAGGATGGTAGGATGTACTTAAGTATTGTAGGATGTACTTGAGGATGGAAGGTTGTACTTAAGTATGGTAGGATGTACTTGAGGATTGTAGGATGTACTTGAGGATGGTAGGATGTACTTGAGGATGGTAGGGTGCACTTGAGGATGGTAGGATGTACTTAGAGGATTGTATGGTGTACTTAATTATGGTAGGGTGTACTTAAGTATGGTATGGTGTACTTAATTATGGTAGGGTGTACTTAAGTATGGTTGGATGTACTTGAGGATGGTAGGATGCACTTGAGGATGGTAGGATGTACTTTAGGATGGTAGGATGCACTTGAGGATGGTAAGGTGTACTTGAGGATGGTAGGATGTACGTGAGGATGGTAGGATGTACTTGAGAATGGTATGATGTACTTGAGAGTGGTAGGATATACTTGAGGATGGTAGGATGTACTTGAGGATGGTATGATGTACTTGAGGATTGTAGGGTGTACATGCGGATGGTAGGATGTACTTGAGGATGGTAGGATGTACTTGAGGATTGTAGGATGTACTTGAGGATGGTAGGATGTACTTGAGGATGGTAGGATGTACTTGAGGATGGTAGGATGTACTTAAGTATGGTAGGATGTACTTGAGGATTGTAGGATGTACTTGAGGATGGTAGGATGTACTTGACGATGGTAGGATGTACTTGAGGATGGTAGGATGTACTTAAGTATAGTAGGATGTACTTGAGGATTGTAGGGTGTACTTGAGGATGGTAGGATGAACCTGAGGATGGTAGGGTGCACTTGAGAAGGGTAGGATGTACTTGAGGATGGTAGGATGTACTTGAGGATTGTAGGGTGCACTTGAGGATGGTAGGATGTACTTGAGGATGGTAGGATGCACTTGAGAATGGTAGGGTGTACTTGAGGATGGTAAGGTGTACTTGAGGATGGTAGGATGTACGTGAGGATGGTAGGATGTACTTGAGAATGGTATGATGTACTTGAGGGTGGTAGGATATACTTGAGGATGGTAGGATGTACTTGAGGATGGTATGATGTACTTGAGGATTGTAGGGTGTACATGCGGATGGTAGGATGTACTTGAGGATGGTAGGATGTACTTGAGGATTGTAGGATGTACTTGAGGATGGTAGGATGTACTTGAGGATGAAAGGATGTACTTGAGGATGGTAGGATGTACTTAAGTATAATAGGATGTACTTAAGGATTGTAGGATGTACTTGAGGATGGTAGGATGTACTTGAGGATGGTAGGATGTACTTGAGGATGGTAGGATGTACTTAAGTATTGTAGGATGTACTTGAGGATTGTAGGATGTACGTGAGGATGGTAGGGTGTACGTGAGGATGGTAGGATGTACTTGGGGATGGTAGGGTGTACATGAGGATGGTAGGATGTACTTGAGGATGGTAGGATGTACGTGAGGATGGTAGGATGTACTTGAGGATGGTAGAATGTACGTGAGGTTGGTAGGATGTACTTGAGGATGGTAGGGTGTGAGGATGGTAGGATGTACTTGAGGATGGTAGGATGTACTTGAGGATGGTAGGGTGCACTTGAGGATAGTATGATGTACTTAGAGGATGGTATGGTGTACTTAATTATGGTAGGGTGTACTTAAGTATATTAGGATGTACTTGAGGATGGTAGGATGCACTTGAGAATGGTAGGGTGTACTTGAGGATGGTAGGACGTACGTGAGGATGGTAGGATGTACTTGAGAATGGTAGGATGTACTCTAGGGTGGTAGGATATACTTGAGGATGGTAGGATGGACTTGAGGAATGTAGGGTGTACGTGCAGATGGTAGGATGTACTTGAGGATGGTAGGGTGTATTTGAGGATATTAGGATGTACTTAAGTATGGTAGGATGTACTTGAGGATGGTAGGATGTACTTGAGGATTGTAGGATGTACTTGAGGATTGTAGGATGTACTTGAGGATGGTACGATGTACTTGAGGATGGTAGGATGTACTTGAGGATGGTAGGATGTACTTAAGTATGGTAGGATGTACTTGAGGATTGTAAGATGTACTTGAGGATGGTAGGATGTACTTGAGGATGGTAGGATGTACTTGAGGATGGTAGGATGTACTTAAGTATGGTAGGGTGTATGTGAGGATGGTAGGATGTACTTGAGGATGCACTTGAGGATGGTAGGGTGTACATGAGGAAGGTAGGATGTACTTGAGGATGGTAGGATGTATGTGAGGAAAGTAGGATGTACTTGAGGATGGTACGGTGTATGTGAGGATGGTAGGATGTACTTGAGGATGGTAGGATCCACTTGAGGATGGTAGGGTGCACTTGAGGATGGTAGGATGCACTTTGAGGATGGTATGGTGTACTTAATTATGGTAGGGTGTACTTAAGTATGGTGGGATGTACTTGAGGATGGTAGGATGCACTTGAGGATAGTAGGATGTACTTCAGAATGGTAGTATGCACTTGAGGATGGTAGGGTGTACTTGAGGATGGTAGGATGTACGTGAGGATGGTAGGATGTACTTGAGAATGGTAGGACGTACTTGAGTGTGGTAGGATATAATTGAGGATGGTAGGATGTACTTCAGGATGGTGTGATGTACTTGAGGACTGTAGGATGTACGTGCGGATGGTAGGATGTACTTGAGGATGGTAGGGTGTATTTGAGGATGGTAGGATGTACTTAAGTATGGTAGGATGTACTTGAGGATGGTAGGATGTACTTAAATATGGTAGGATGTACTTGAGGATTATAGGATGTACTTGAGGATGGTAGGATGTACTTAAGTATGGTATGATGTACTTGAGGATTGGAGGATGTACTTGAGGATGGTAGGATGTACTTGAGGATTGTAGGATGTACTTGAGGATGGTAGGATGTACTTGAGGATGGTAGGATGTACTTAAGTATCGTAGGATGTACTTGAGGATGGTAGGATGTACTTGAGGGTGGTAGGGTGTACTTGAGAATGGTAGGATGTACTTGAGGACGGTAGGAGGTACCTGAGGATGGTAGGGTGCACTTGAGAATGGTAGGATGTACTTGAGGATGGTAGGATGTACTTCAGGAAGGTAGGGTGCACTTGAGGATGGTAGGATGTACTTAGTGGATGGTATGGTGTACTTAATTATGGTAGGGTGTACTTAAGTATGGTAGGATGTACTTGAGGATGGTAGGATGCACTTGAGGATGGTAGGATGTACTTCAGGATAGTAGGATGCACTTGAGGATGGTAAGGTGTGCTTGAGGATGGTAGGATGTACGTGAGGATGGTAGGATGTACTTGAGAATGGTAGGATGTACTTGAGGGTGGTAGGATATACTTGAGGATGATAGGATGTACTTGAGGATGGTACGATGTACTTGAGGAGTGTAGGGTATACGTGTGGATGGTAGAATGTACTTGAGGATGGTACAGTGTATTTGAAGATAGTAGGATGTACTTATGTATGGTAGGATGTACTTGAGGATGGTAGGATGTACTTAAGTATTGTAGGATGTACTTGAGGATGGAAGGTTGTACTTAAGTATGGCAGGATGTACTTGAGGATTGTAGGATGTACTTGAGGATGGTAGGATGTACTTGAGGATGGTAGGGTGCACTTGAGGATGGTAGGATGTACTTAGAGGATGGTATGGTGTACTTAATTATGGTAGGGTGTACTTAAGTATGGTATGGTGTACTTAATTATGGTAGGGTGTACTTAAGTATGGTAGGATGTACTTGAGGATGGTAGGATGCACTTGAGGATGGTATGACGTACTTCAGGATGGTAGGATGCACTTGAGGGAGCCGGTCGGCCGAGCGGACAGCACGCGGGACTTGTGATCCTGTGGACCTGGGTTCGATCCCAGGCACCGGCGAGAAACAATGGGCAGAGTTTTTTTTACGCTATGCCCCTGTTACCTAGCAGTAAAATAGGTACCTGGGTGTTAGTCAGCTGTCACGGGCTGCTTCCTGGGGGTGGAGGCCTGGTCGAGGACCGGGCCGCGGGGACACTAAAAGCCCTGAAATCATCTAAAGATAACCTCAAGATATGGTAAGGTGTACTTGAGGATGGTAGGATGTACGTGAGGATGGTAGGATGTACTTGAGAATGGTAGGATGTACTTGAGGGTGGTAGGATATACTTGAGGATGGTAGGATGTACTTGAGGATGGTATGATGTACTTGAGGATTGTAGGGTGTACGTGCGGATGGTAGGATGTACTTGAGGATGGTAGGATGTACTTGAGGATGGTAGGATGTACTTAAGTATGATAGGATGTACTTGAGGGTGGTAGGGTGTACTTGAGAATGGTAGGATGTACTTGAGGATGGTAGGATGTACTTGAGGATCGTAGGATGTACTAGAGGATAGTAGGGTGTACTTGAGGATGGTAGGATATACCTGAGGATGGTGGGGTGCACTTGAGAATGGTAGGATGTACTTGAGGATAGTAGGATGTACTTGAGGATGGTAGGGTGCACTTGAGGATGGTAGGATGTACTTAGAGGATGGTATGGTGTACTTAATTATGGTAGGGTGTACTTAAGTATGGTAGGATGTACTTGAGGATGGTAGGATGCACTTGAGGATGGTAGGATGTACTTCAGGATGGTAGGATGCACTTGAGGATGGTAAGGGGAACTTGAGGATGGTAGGATGTACGTGACGATGGTAGGATGTACTTGAGAATGGTAGGATGTACTTGAGGGTGGTAGGATATACTTGAGGATGGTAGGATGTACTTGAGGATGGTATGATGTACTTGAGGATTGTAGGGTGTACGTGCGGATAGTAGGATGTACTTGAGGATGGTAGGATGTACTTGAGGATTGTAGGATGTACTTGAGAATAGTAGGTTGTACTTGAGGATGGTAGGATGTACTTGAGGATGGTAGGATGTACTTAAGTATGGTAGGATGTACTTGAGGATTGTAGGATGTACTTGAGGATGGGAGGATGTACTTGAGGATGGTAGGATGTACGTGAGGATGGTAGGATGTACTTAAGTATAGTAGGATGTACTTGAGGGTTGTAAAATGTACGTGAGGATGGTAGGGTGTACGTGAGGATGGTAGGATGTACTTGGGGATGGTAGGGTGTACATGAGGATGGTAGGATGTACTTGAGGATGGTAGGATGTACATGAGGATAGTAGGATGTACTTGAGGATAGTAGGATGTACGTGAGGATGGTATGATGTACTTGAGGAGTGTAGGGTATACGTGTGGATGGTAGGATGTACTTGAGGATGGTAGGGTGTATTTGAAGATGGTAGGATTTACTTAAGTATGGTAGGATGTACTTGAGGATGGTAGGATGTACTTAAGTATTGTAGGATGTACTTGAGGATGGAAAGTTGTACTTAAGTATGGTGGGATGTACTTGAGGATTGTAGGATGTACTTGAGGATGGTAGGATGTACTTGAGGATTGTAGGATGTACTTGAGGATGGTAGGATGTACTTAGAGGATGGTATGGTGTACTTAATTATGGTAGGGTGTACTTAAGTATGGTATGGTGTACTTAATTATGGTAGGGTGTACTTAAGTATGGTAGGATGTACTTGAGGATGGTAGGACGCACTTGAGGATGGTAGGATGTACTTCAGGATGGTAGGATGCACTTGAGGATAGTAGGATGTACTTCAGGATGGTAGGATGCACTTGAGGATGGTAAGGTGTACTTGAGGATGGTAGGATGTACGTGAGGATGGTAGGATGTACTTGAGAATGGTAGGATGTACTTGAGGGTGGTAGGATATACTTGAGGATGGTAGGATGTACTTGAGGATGGTATGATGTACTTGAGGATTGTAGGGTGTACGTGCGGATGGTAGGATGTACTTGAGGATGGTAGGATGTACTTGAGGATTGTAGGATGTACTTGAGGAAGGTAGGATGTACTTGAGGATGGTAGGATGTACTTGAGGGTGGTAGGATATACTTGAAGATGGTAGGATGTACTTGAGGATGGTATGATGTACTTGAGGAGTGTAGGTTATACTTGCGGATGGTAGAATGTACTTGAGGATGGTAGGGTGTATTTGAAGATGGTAGGATGTACTTAAGTATGGTAGGATGTACTTGAGGATGGTAGGATTTACTTAAGTATTGTAGGATGTACTTGAGGATGGAAGGTTGTACTTAAGTATGGTAGGATGTACTTGAACATTGTAGGATGTACTTGAGGATGGTAGGATGTACTTGAGGTTGGTAGGATGTACTTGAGAATGGTAGGATGTACTTATGTATGGTAGGATGTACTTGAGGATGGTAGGATGTACTTGAGGGTGGTAGGGTGTACTTGCGAATGGTAGGATGTACTTGAGGATGGTAGGATGTACTTGAGGATAGTAGGATGTACTTGAGGATCGTAGGATCTACTAGAGGATGGTAGGGTGTACTTGAGGATGGTAGGATGTACTTGAGGATGGTAGGGTGCACTTGAGAATGGTAGGATGCACTTGAGGATAGTAGGGTGTACTTGAGGATGGTAGGATGTACTTAGAGGATGGTATGGTGTACTTAATTATGGTAGGGTGTACTTAAGTATGGTATGGTGTACTTAATTATGGTAGGGTGTACTTAAGTATGGTAGGATGTACTTGAGGATGGTAGGATGCACTTGAGGATGGTAGGATGTACTTCAGGATGGTAGGATGCACTTGAGGATGGTAAGGTGTACTTGAAGATGGTAGGATGTACTTAAGTATGGTAGGATGTACTTGAGGATTGTAGGATGTACTTGAGGATGGTAGGATGTACTTGAGGATGGTAGGATGTACTTGAGGATGGTAGGATGTACTTAAGTATAATAGGATGTACTTGAGGATTGTAGGATGTACGTGAGGATGGTAGGGTGTACGTGAGGATGGTAATATGTACTTGAGGATGGTAGGGTGTACATGAGGATAATAGGATGTACTTGAGGATGGCAGGATATACGTGAGGATGGTTGGATGTACTTGAGGATGGTAGGGTGTATGTGAGGATGGTAGGGTGTATGTGAGGATGGTAGGGTGTACTTGAGGATGCACTTGAGGATGGAAGGGTGTACATGAGGATGGTAGGATGTACTTGAGGATGGTAGGATGTATGTGAGGATGGTAGGATGTACTTGAGGATGGTAGGGTGTATGTGAGGATGGTAGGATGTACTTGAGGATGGTAGGATGTACTTGAGGATGGTAGGGTGCACTTGAGGACGGTAGGATGTACTTAGAGGATGGTATGGTGTACTTAATTATGGTAGGGTGTACTTAAGTATGGTGGGATGTACTTGAGGATGGTAGGATGCACTTGAGGATGGTAGGATGTACTTCAGGATGGTAGGATGCACTTGAGGATGGTAGGGTGTACTTGAGGATGGTAGGATGTACGTGAGGTTGGTAGGATGTACTTGAGAATGGTAGGACGTACTTGAGTGTGGTAGGATATAATTGAGGATGGTAGGATGTACTTCAGGATGGTGTGATGTACTTGAGGACTGTAGGGTGTACGTGCGGATGGTATTATGTACTTGAGGATGGTAGGGTGTATTTGAGGATGGTAGGATGTACTTAAGTATGGTAGGATGTACTTGAGGATGGTAGGATGTACTTAAGTATTGTAGGATGTACTTGAGGATTGTAGGATGTACTTGAGGATGGTAGGATGTACATGAGGATGGTAGGATGTACTTGAGGATGGTAGGATGTACTTAAGTATAATAGGATGTACTTGAGGATTGTAGGATGTACTTGAGGATGGTAGGATGTACTTGAGGATGGTAGGAAGTACTTGAGGATGGTAGGATGTACTTAAGTATAGTAGGATGTACTTGAGGGTTGTAAAATGTACGTGAGGATGGTAGGGTGTACGTGAGGATGGTAGGATGTACTTGGGGATGGTAGGGTGTACATGAGGATGGTAGGATGTACTTGAGGATGGTAGGATGTACATGAGGATAGTAGGATGTACTTGAGGATAGTAGGATGTACGTGAGGATGGTATGATGTACTTGAGGAGTGTAGGGTATACGTGTGGATGGTAGGATGTACTTGAGGATGGTAGGGTGTATTTGAAGATGGTAGGATTTACTTAAGTATGGTAGGATGTACTTGAGGATGGTAGGATGTACTTAAGTATTGTAGGATGTACTTGAGGATGGAAAGTTGTACTTAAGTATGGTGGGATGTACTTGAGGATTGTAGGATGTACTTGAGGATGGTAGGATGTACTTGAGGGTGGTAAGGTGCACTTGAGGATGGTAGGATGTACTTAGAGGATGGTATGGTGTACTTAATTATGGTAGGGTGTACTTAAGTATGGTATGGTGTACTTAATTATGGTAGGGTGTACTTAAGTATGGTAGGATGTACTTGAGGATGGTAGGACGCACTTGAGGATGGTAGGATGTACTTCAGGATGGTAGGATGCACTTGAGGATAGTAGGATGTACTTCAGGATGGTAGGATGCACTTGAGGATGGTAAGGTGTACTTGAGGATGGTAGGATGTACGTGAGGATGGTAGGATGTACTTGAGAATGGTAGGATGTACTTGAGGGTGGTAGGATATACTTGAGGATGGTAGGATGTACTTGAGGATGGTATGATGTACTTGAGGATTGTAGGGTGTACGTGCGGATGGTAGGATGTACTTGAGGATGGTAGGATGTACTTGAGGATTGTAGGATGTACTTGAGGAAGGTAGGATGTACTTGAGGATGGTAGGATGTACTTGAGGGTGGTAGGATATACTTGAAGATGGTAGGATGTACTTGAGGATGGTATGATGTACTTGAGGAGTGTAGGTTATACTTGCGGATGGTAGAATGTACTTGAGGATGGTAGGGTGTATTTGAAGATGGTAGGATGTACTTAAGTATGGTAGGATGTACTTGAGGATGGTAGGATTTACTTAAGTATTGTAGGATGTACTTGAGGATGGAAGGTTGTACTTAAGTATGGTAGGATGTACTTGAACATTGTAGGATGTACTTGAGGATGGTAGGATGTACTTGAGGTTGGTAGGATGTACTTGAGAATGGTAGGATGTACTTAAGTATGGTAGGATGTACTTGAGGATGGTAGGATGTACTTGAGGGTGGTAGGGTGTACTTGAGAATGGTAGGATGTACTTGAGGATGGTAGGATGTACTTGAGGATAGTAGGATGTACTTGAGGATCGTAGGATCTACTAGAGGATGGTAGGGTGTACTTGAGGATGGTAGGATGTACTTGAGGATGGTAGGGTGCACTTGAGAATGGTAGGATGCACTTGAGGATAGTAGGGTGTACTTGAGGATGGTAGGATGTACTTAGAGGATGGTATGGTGTACTTAATTATGGTAGGGTGTACTTAAGTATGGTATGGTGTACTTAATTATGGTAGGGTGTACTTAAGTATGGTAGGATGTACTTGAGGATGGTAGGATGCACTTGAGGATGGTAGGATGTACTTCAGGATGGTAGGATGCACTTGAGGATGGTAAGGTGTACTTGAAGATGGTAGGATGTACTTAAGTATGGTAGGATGTACTTGAGGATTGTAGGATGTACTTGAGGATGGTAGGATGTACTTGAGGATGGTAGGATGTACTTGAGGATGGTAGGATGTACTTAAGTATAATAGGATGTACTTGAGGATTGTAGGATGTACGTGAGGATGGTAGGGTGTACGTGAGGATGGTAATATGTACTTGAGGATGGTAGGGTGTACATGAGGATAATAGGATGTACTTGAGGATGGCAGGATATACGTGAGGATGGTTGGATGTACTTGAGGATGGTAGGGTGTATGTGAGGATGGTAGGGTGTATGTGAGGATGGTAGGGTGTACTTGAGGATGCACTTGAGGATGGAAGGGTGTACATGAGGATGGTAGGATGTACTTGAGGATGGTAGGATGTATGTGAGGATGGTAGGATGTACTTGAGGATGGTAGGGTGTATGTGAGGATGGTAGGATGTACTTGAGGATGGTAGGATGTACTTGAGGATGGTAGGGTGCACTTGAGGACGGTAGGATGTACTTAGAGGATGGTATGGTGTACTTAATTATGGTAGGGTGTACTTAAGTATGGTGGGATGTACTTGAGGATGGTAGGATGCACTTGAGGATGGTAGGATGTACTTCAGGATGGTAGGATGCACTTGAGGATGGTAGGGTGTACTTGAGGATGGTAGGATGTACGTGAGGTTGGTAGGATGTACTTGAGAATGGTAGGACGTACTTGAGTGTGGTAGGATATAATTGAGGATGGTAGGATGTACTTCAGGATGGTGTGATGTACTTGAGGACTGTAGGGTGTACGTGCGGATGGTATTATGTACTTGAGGATGGTAGGGTGTATTTGAGGATGGTAGGATGTACTTAAGTATGGTAGGATGTACTTGAGGATGGTAGGATGTACTTAAGTATTGTAGGATGTACTTGAGGATTGTAGGATGTACTTGAGGATGGTAGGATGTACATGAGGATGGTAGGATGTACTTGAGGATGGTAGGATGTACTTAAGTATAATAGGATGTACTTGAGGATTGTAGGATGTACTTGAGGATGGTAGGATGTACTTGAGGATGGTAGGAAGTACTTGAGGATGGTAGGATGTACTTAAGTATAGTAGGATGTACTTGAGGATTGTAGGATGTACGTGAGGTTTTTAGGGTGTACGTGAGGATGGTAGGATGTACTTGAGGATGGTAGGGTGTACATGAGGATGGTAGGATGTACTTGAGGATGGTAGGATGTACTTAAGTATGGTAGGATGTACTTAGAGGATGGTATGGTGTACTTAATTATGGTAGGGTGTACTTAAGTATGGTATGGTGTACTTAATTATGGTAGGGTGTACTTAAGTATAGTAGGATGTACTTGAGGATGGTAGGATGCACTTGAGGATGGTAGGATGTACTTCAGGATGGTAGGATGCACTTGAGGATGGTAAGGTGTACTTGAGGATGGTAGGATGTTCTTAAGTATGTTAGGATGTACTTGAGGATTGTAGGATGCACTTGAGGATGGTAGGATGTACTTCAGGATGGTAGGATGCACTTGAGGATGGTAAGGTGCACTTGAGGATGGTAGGATGTACTTAGAGGATGGTATGGTGTACTTAATTATGGTAGGGTGTACTTAAGTATAGTAGGATGTACTTGAGGATGGTAGGATGCACTTGAGAATGGTAGGGTGTACTTGAGGATGGTAGGACGTACGTGAGGATGGTAGGATGTACGTGAGAATGGTAGGATGTACTTGAGGGTGGTAGGATATACTTGAGGATGGTAGGATGTACTTGAGGAATGTAGGGTGTACGTGCAGATGGTAGGATGTACTTGAGGATGGTAGGGTGTATTTGAGGATATTAGGACGTACTTAAGTATGGTAGGATGTACTTGAGGATGGTAGGATGTACTTAAGTATGGTAGGATGTACTTGATGATTGTAGGATGTACTTGAGGATAGTACGATGTACTTGAGGATGGTAGGATGTACTTAAGGATGGTAGGATGTACTTAAGTATGGTAGGATGTACTTGAGGATTGTAAGATGTACTTGAGGATGGTAGGATGTACTTGAGGATGGTAGGATGTACTTGAGGATGGTAGGATGTACTTGAGGATTGTAGGATGTGCGTGAGGATGGTAGGGTGTACGTGAGGATGGTAGGGTGTACGTGAGGATGGTAGGATGTACTTGAGGGTGGTAGGATGTACGTGAGGATGGTAGGATGTACTTGAGGATGGTAGGGTGTATGTGAGGATGGTAGGATGTACTTGAGGATGCACTTGAGGATGGTAGGGTGTACATGAGGAAGGTAGGATGTACTTGAGGATGGTAGGATGTATGTGAGGATAGTAGGATGTACTTGAGGATGGTAGGGTGTATGTGAGGATGGTAAGATGTACTTGAGGATGGTAGGATGCTTTTGAGGATGGTAGGGTGCACTTGAGGATGGTAGGATGTACTTAGAGGATGGTATTGTGTACTTAATTATGGTAGGGTGTACTTAAGTATGGTGGGATGTACTTGAGGATGGTAGGATGCACTTGAGGATGGTAGGATGTACTTCAGGATGGTATGATGCACTTGAGGATGGTAGGGTGTACTTGAGGATGGTAGGATGTACGTGAGGATGGTGGGATGTACTTGAGAATGGTAGGACGTACTTGAGTGTGGTAGGATATAATTGAGGATGGTAGGATGTACTTCAGGATGGTGTGATGTACTTGAGGACTGTAGGGTGTACGTGCGGATGGTAGGATGTACTTGAGGATGGTAGGGTGTATTTGAGGATGGTAGGATGTACTTAAGTATTGTAGGATGTACTTGAGGATGGTAGGATGTACTTAAATATGGTAGGATGTACTTGAGGATTATAGGATGTACTTGAGGATGGTAGGATGTACTTAAGTATGGTATGATGTACTTGAGGATTGTAGGATGTACTTGAGAATGGTAGGATGTACTTGAGGATAGTAGGATGTACTTGAGGATGGTAGGATGTACTTGAGGATGGTAGGATGTACTTAAGTATGGTAGGATGTACTTGAGGATGGTAGGATGTATTTGAGGGTGGTAGGGTGTACTTGAGAATGGAAGGATGTACTTGAGGATGGTAGGATGTACTTGAGGATGGTAGGATGTACTTGAGGATCGTAGGATGTACTAGAGGATGGTAGGGTGTACTTGAGGATTGTAGGATGTACCTAAGGATCGTAGGGTGCACTTGAGAATGGTAGGATGTACTTGAGGATGGTAGGATGTACTTGAGGATGGTAGGGTGCACTTGAGGATGGTAGGATGTACTTAGAGGATGGTATGGTGTACTTAATTATGGTAGGGTGTACTTAAGTATGGTAGGATGTACTTGAGGATGGTAGGATGCACTTGAGGATGGTAGGATGCACTTGAGGATGGTAGGCTGTACTTCAGGATGGTAGGGTGCACTTGAGGATGGTATGGTGTGCTTGAGGATGGTAGGATGTACGTGAGGATGGTAGGATGTTCTTGAGAATGGTAGGATGTACTTGAGGGTGGTAGGAAATACTTGAGGATGATAGGATGTACTTGAGGATGGTATGATGTACTTGAGGAGTATAGGGTATACGTGTGGATGATAGGATGTACTTGAGGATGGTAGGGTGTATTTGAAGATGGTAGGATTTACTTAAGTATGGTAGGATGTACTTGAGGATGGTAGGATGTACTTAAGTATTGTAGGATGTACTTGAGGATGGAAGGTTGTACTTAAGTATGGTAGGATGTACTTGAGGATTGTAGGATGTACTTGAGGATGGTAGGATGTACTTGAGGATAATAGGGTGCACTTGAGGATGGTAGGATGTACTTAGAGGATGGTATGGTGTACTTAATTATGGTAGGGTGTACTTAAGTATGGTATGGTGTACTTAATTATGGTAGGGTGTACTTAAGTATGGTAGGATGTACTTGAGGATGGTAGGATGCACTTGAGGATGGTAGGATGTACTTCAGGACGGTAGGATGCACTTGAGGATTGTAAGGTGTACTTGAGGATGGTAGGATGTACGTGAGGATGGTAGGATGTACTTGAGAATGGTAGGATGTATTTGAGGGTGGTAGGATATACTTGAGGATGGTAGGATGTACTTGAGGATGGTATGATGTACTTGAGGATTGTAGGGTTTACGTGCGGATAGTAGGATGTACTTGAGGATGGTAGGATGTACTTGAGGATTGTAGGATGTACTTGAGAATAGTAGGATGTACTTGAGGATGGTAGGATATACTTGAGGATGGTAAGATGTACTTAAGTATGGTAGGATGTACTTGAGGATTGTAGGATGTACTTGAGGATGGTAGGATGTACTTGAGGATGGTAGGATGTACTTGAGGATGGTAGGATGTACTTAAGTATAGTAGGATGTACTTGAGGGTTGTAGGATGTACGTGAGGATGTTAGGGTGTACGTGAGGATGGTAGGATGTACTTGAGGATGGTAGGGTGTACATGAGGATGGTAGGATGTACTTGAGGATGGTAGGATGTACATGAGGATGGTAGGATGTACTTGAGGATAGTAGGATGTACGTGAGGATGATATGATGTACTTGAGGAGTGTAGGGTATACGTGTGGATGGTAGGATGTACTTGAGGATGGTAGTGTGTATTTGAAGATGGTAGGATTTACTTAAGTATGGTAGGATGTACTTGAGGATGGTAGGATGTACTTAAGTATTGTAGGATGTACTTGAGGATGGAAGGTTGTACTTAAGTATGGTAGGATGTACTTGAGGATTGTATTATGTACTTGAGGATGGTAGGATGTACTTGAGGATGGTAGGGTGCACTTGAGGATGGTAGGATGTACGTAGAGGATGGTATGGTGTACTTAATTATGGTAGGGTGTACTTAAGTATGGTATGGTGTACTTAATTATGGTAGGGTGTACTTAAGTATGGTAAGATGTACTTGAGGATGGTAGGATGCACTTGAGGATGGTAGGATGTACTTCAGGATGGTAGGATGCACTTGAGGATGGTAGGATGTACTTCAGGATGGTAGGATGCACTTGAGGATGGTAAGGTGTACTTGAGGATGGTAGGATGTACGTGAGGATGGTAGGATGTACTTGAGAATGGTAGGATGTACTTGAGGGTGGTAGGATATACTTGAGGATGGTAGGATGTACTTGAGGATGGTATGATGTACTTGAGGATTGTAGGGTGTACGTGCGGATGGTAGGATGTACTTGAGGATGGTAGGATGTACTTGAGGATTGTAGGATGTACTTGAGGAAGGTAGGATGTACTTGAGGATGGTAGGATGTACTTGAGGGTGGTAGGATATACTTGAAGATGGTAGGATGTACTTGAGGATGGTATGATGTACTTGAGGAGTGTAGGTTATACTTGCAGATGGTAGAATGTACTTGAGGATGGTAGGGTGTATTTGAAGATGGTAGGATGTACCTAAGTATGGTAGGATGTACTTGAGGATGGTAGGATTTACTTAAGTATTGTAGGATGTACTTGAGGATGGAAGGTTGTACTTAAGTATGGTAGGATGTACTTGAACATTGTAGGATGTACTTGAGGATGGTAGGATGTACTTGAGGTTGGTAGGATGTACTTGAGAATGGTAGGATGTACTTAAGTATGGTAGGATGTACTTGAGGATGGTAGGATGTACTTGAGGGTGGTAGGGTGTACTTGAGAATGGTAGGATGTACTTGAGGATGGTAGTATGTACTTGAGGATGGTAGGATGTACTTGAGGATCGTAGGATCTACTAGAGGATGGTAGGGTGTACTTGAGGATGGTAGGATGTACTTGAGGATGGTAGGGTGCACTTGAGAATGGTAGGATGCACTTGAGGATAGTAAGGTGTACTTGAGGATGGTAGGATGTACTTAGAGGATGGTATGGTGTACTTAATTATCGTAGGGTGTACTTAAGTATGGTATGGTGTACTTAATTATGGTAGGGTGTACTTAAGTATGGTAGGATGTACTTGAGGATGGTAGGATGCACTTGAGGATGGTAGGATGTACTTCAGGCTGGTAGGATGCACTTGAGGATGGTAAGGTGTACTTGAAGATGGTAGGATGTACTTAAGTATGGTAGGATGTACTTGAGGATTGTAGGATGTACTTGAGGATGGTAGGATGTACTTGAGGATGGTAGGATGTTCTTGAGGATGGTAGGATGTACTTAAGTATAATAGGATGTACTTGAGGATTGTAGGATGTACGTGAGGATGGTAGGGTGTACGTGAGGATGGTAATATGTACGTGAGGATTGTAGGGTGTACATGAGGATAATAGGATGTACTTGAGGATGGCAGGATGTACGTGAGGATGGTTGGATGTACTTGAGGATGGTAGGGTGTATGTGAGGATGGTAGGGTGTATGTGAGGATGGTAGGGTGTACTTGAGGGTGCACTTGAGGATGGAAGGGTGTACATGAGGATGGTAGGATGTACTTGAGGATGGTAGGATGTATGTGAGGATGGTAGGATGTACTTGAGGATGGTAGGGTGTATGTGAGGATGGTAGGATGTACTTGAGGATGGTAGGATGTACTTGAGGATGGTAGGGTGCACTTGAGGACGGTAGGATGTACTTAGAGGATGGTATGGTGAACTTAATTATGGTAGGGTGTACTTAAGTATGGTGGGATGTACTTGAGGATGGTAGGATGCACTTGAGGATGGTAGGATGTACTTCAGGATGGTAGGATGCACTTGAGGATTGTAAGGTGTACTTGAGGATGGTAGGATGTACGTGAGGATGGTAGGATGTACTTGAGAATGGTAGGATGTACTTGAGGGTGGTAGGATAAACTTGAGGATGGTAGGATGTACTTGAGGATGGTATGATGTACTTGAGGATTGTAGGGTTTACGTGCGGATAGTAGGATGTACTTGAGGAATGTAGGATGTACTTGAGGATTGTAGGATGTACTTGAGAATAGTAGGATGTACTTGAGGATGGTAGGATATACATGAGGATGGTAGGATGTACTTAAGTATGGTAGGATGTACTTGAGGATTGTAGGATGTACTTGAGGATGGTAGGATGTACTTGAGGATGGTAGGATGTACTTGAGGATGGTAGGATGCACTTAAGTATAGTAGGATGTACTTGAGGGTTGTAGGATGTACGTGAGGATGGTAGGGTGTTCGTGAGGATGGTAGGATGTACTTGAGGATGGTAGGGTGTACATGAGGATGGTAGGATGTACTTGAGGATGGTAGGATGTACATGAGGATGGTAGGATGTACTTGAGGATAGTAGGATGTACGTGAGGATGGTATGATGTACTTGAGGAGTGTAGGGTATACGTGTGGATGGTAAGATGTACTTGAGGATGGTAGTGTGTATTTGAAGATGGTAGGATTTACTTAAGTATGGTAGGATGTACTTGAGGATGGTAGGATGTACTTAAGTATTGTAGGATGTACTTGAGGATGGAAGGTTGTACTTAAGTATGGTAGGATGTACTTGAGGATTGTATTATGTACTTGAGGATGGTAGGATGTACTTGAGGATGGTAGGGTGCACTTGAGGATGGTAGGATGTACGTAGAGGATGGTATGGTGTACTTAATTATGGTAGGGTGTACTTAAGTATGGTATGGTGTACTTAATTATGGTAGGGTGTACTTAAGTATGGTAAGATGTACTTGAGGATGGTAGGATGCACTTGAGGATGGTAGGATGTACTTCAGGATGGTAGGATGCACTTGAGGATGGTAGGATGTACTTCAGGATGGTAGGATGCACTTGAGGATGGTAAGGTGTACTTGAGGATGGTAGGATGTACGTGAGGATGGTAGGATGTACTTGAGAATGGTAGGATGTACTTGAGGGTGGTAGGATATACTTGAGGATGGTAGGATGTACTTGAGGATGGTATGATGTACTTGAGGATTGTAGGGTGTACGTGCGGATGGTAGGATGTACTTGAGGATGGTAGGATGTACTTGAGGATTGTAGGATGTACTTGAGGAAGGTAGGATGTACTTGAGGATGGTAGGATGTACTTGAGGGTGGTAGGATATACTTGAAGATGGTAGGATGTACTTGAGGATGGTATGATGTACTTGAGGAGTGTAGGTTATACTTGCGGATAGTAGAATGTACTTGAGGATGGTAGGGTGTATTTGAAGATGGTAGGATGTACCTAAGTATGGTAGGATGTACTTGAGGATGGTAGGATTTACTTAAGTATTGTAGGATGTACTTGAGGATGGAAGGTTGTACTTAAGTATGGTAGGATGTACTTGAACATTGTAGGATGTACTTGAGGATGGTAGGATGTACTTGAGGTTGGTAGGATGTACTTGAGGGTGGTAGGGTGTACTTGAGAATGGTAGGATGTACTTGAGGATGGTAGGATGTACTTGAGGATGGTAGGATGTACTTGAGGATCGTAGGATCTACTAGAGGATGGTAGGGTGTACTTGAGGATGGTAGGATGTACTTGAGGATGGTAGGGTGCACTTGAGAATGGTAGGATGCACTTGAGGATAGTAAGGTGTACTTGAGGATGGTAGGATGTACTTAGAGGATGGTATGGTGTACTTAATTATGGTAGGGTGTACTTAAGTATGGTATGGTGTACTTAATTATGGTAGGGTGTACTTAAGTATGGTAGGATGTACTTGAGGATGGTAGGATGTACTTGAGGATGGTAGGATGTACTTGAGGATGGTAGGATGTACTTGAGGATGGTAGGATGTACTTAAGTATAATAGGATGTACTTGAGGATTGTAGGATGTACGTGAGGATGGTAGGGTGTACGTGAGGATGGTAATATGTACTTGAGGATGGTAGGGTGTACATGAGGATAATAGGATGTACTTGAGGATGGTAGGATGCACTTGAGGATGTTAGGATGTACTTCAGGATGGTAGGATGCACTTGAGGATGGTAAGGTGTACTTGAGGATGGTAGGATGTACGTGAGGATGGTAGGATGTACTTGAGAATGGTAGGATGTACTTGAGGGTGGTAGGATATACTTGAGGATGGTAGGATGTACTTGAGGATGGTATGATGTACTTGAGGATTGTAGGGTGTACGTGCGGATGGTAGGATGTACTTGAGGATGGTAGGATGTACTTGAGGATGGTAGGGTGTACATGAGGATGGTAGGATGTACTTGAGGATGGTAGGATGTACTTGAGGATTGTAGGATGTACTTGAGGATGGTAGGATGTACTTGAGGATGGTATGATGTACTTGAGGATGGTAGGATGTACTTAAGTATGGTAGGATGTACTTGAGGATTGTAGGATGTACGTGAGGATGGTAGGGTGTACGTGAGGATGGTAGGATGTATTTGAGGATGGTAGGGTGTACATGAGGATGGTAGGATGTACTTGAGGATGGTAGAATGTACGTGAGGATGGTAGGATGTACTTGAGGATGGTAGGGTGTATGTGAGGATGGTAGGACGTATTTGAGGATGGTAGGGTGTACATGAGGATGGTAGGATGTACTTGAGGATGGTAGGATGTATGTGAGGATGGTAGGATGTACTTGAGGGTGGTAGGATATACATGAGGATGGTAGGATGTACTTGAGGATGGTATGATGTACTTGAGGATTGTAGGGTGTACGTGCGGATGGTAGGATGTACTTGAGGATGGTAGGATGTACTTGAGGATTGTAGGATGTACTTGAGGAAGGTAGGATGTACTTGAGGATGGTAGGATGTACTTGAGGGTGGTAGGATATACTTGAAGATGGTAGGATGTACTTGAGGATGGTATGATGTACTTGAGGAGTGTAGGTTATACTTGCGGATGGTAGAATGTACTTGAGGATGGTAGGGTGTATTTGAAGATGGTAGGATGTACTTAAGTATGGTAGGATGTACTTGAGGATGGTAGGATTTACTTAAGTATTGTAGATGTACTTGAGGATGGAAGGTTGTACTTAAGTATGGTAGGATGTACGTGAAGATTGTAGGATGTGCTTGAGGATGGTAGGATGTACTTGAGGATGGTAGGATGTACTTGAGAATGGTAGGATGTACTTAAGTATGGTAGGATGTACTTGAGGATGGTAGGATGTACTTGAGGGTGGTAGGGTGTACTTGAGAATGGTAGGATGTACTTGAGGATGGTAGGATGTACTTGAGGATGGTAGGATGTACTTGAGGATCGTAGGATCTACTAGAGGATGGTAGGGTGTACTTGAGGATGGTAGGATGTACTTGAGGATGGTAGGGTGCACTTGAGAATGGTAGGATGCACTTGAGGATGGTAAGGTGTACTTGAGGATGGTAGGATGTACTTAGAGGATGGTATGGTGTACCTAATTATGGTAGGGTGTACTTAAGTATGGTATGGTGTACTTAATTATGGTAGGGTGTACTTAAGTATGGTAGGATGTACTTGAGGATGGTAGGATGCACTTGAGGATGTTAGGATGTACTTCAGGATGGTAGGATGCACTTGAGGATGGTAAGGTGTACTTGAGGATGGTAGGATGTACGTGAGGATGGTAGGATGTACTTGAGAATGGTAGGATGTACTTGAGGGTGGTAGGATATACTTGAGGATGGTAGGATGTACTTGAGGATGGTATGATGTACTTGAGGATTGTAGGGTGTACGTGCGGATGGTAGGATGTACTTGAGGATGGTAGGATGTACTTGAGGATGGTAGGGTGTACATGAGGATGGTAGGATGTACTTGAGGATGGTAGGATGTACTTGAGGATTGTAGGATGTACTTGAGGATGGTAGGATGTACTTGAGGATGGTATGATGTACTTGAGGATGGTAGGATGTACTTAAGTATGGTAGGATGTACTTGAGGATTGTAGGATGTACGTGAGGATGGTAGGGTGTACGTGAGGATGGTAGGATGTACTTGAGGATGGTAGGGTGTACATGAGGATGGTAGGATGTACTTGAGGATGGTAGAATGTACGTGAGGATGGTAGGATGTACTTGAGGATGGTAGGGTGTATGTGAGGATGGTAGGACGTATTTGAGGATGGTAGGGTGTACATGAGGATGGTAGGATGTACTTGAGGATGGTAGGATGTATGTGAGGATGGTAGGATGTACTTGAGGATGGTAGGGTGTATGTGAGGATGGTAGGATGTACTTGAGGATGGTAGGATGCACT